>NW_023276806.1:233956670-234054876 GCF_003668045.3 Cricetulus griseus
TGAGTTCCAGGACAGCCAGTGCTACACAGAGAAACCATGTCTTGAAAAACCAAAAAGAAAAAAGAAGTGTGTATGGGGGGGTTATTCTAGCACACAGTTCCTCCAACTCAGAGATCAGCCTGTCTCTGCCTCCCAAGGGCCGGGATTAAAGGCGTGTGCCACAACACCTGCCTTCTGTGAATTATTGAAACACATGAATCTCTCTCATGTGCTTGTATGTCTGTGTGAAGGTGTTGGATTCCCTGGAACTAGAGTTACAGACAGATAGGAGTTGCCTCATGAATGCTGGGAATTGAACGTGGGTCCCCTGGAAGACCAGCCAGTGCTCTTAACCACTGAGCCATCTCTCCAGCCCCAAATTTTGTTGTTTTTGTTTTTTATGAAAGGATTTCTCTGTGTTGCCCTGGCTGTCCTAGAACTCACTCTATAGACTAGGCTAGCCTCAAACTCATAGCCAGGTGGTAGTGGTGGCGGCCCATGCCTTTAGTCTCAGCACTTGGGAGGCAGAGGTAGGCAGATCTCTGTGAGTTTGAGGGCAGCCTGGTCTACAGAGTGAGTTCCGGGACAGCCAGGGTTACACAGAGAAACCCTGTCTCTGGAGATTGGGGGAGGGTTTGGGAGGGTGGGGAGCAACCTCCATATATGAGAGAGAACATGCGCTCTAACTCCAGCTCCTGGGAATCCATCGCCCTCTTCTGGCCTCCAAGGGTACTGAACTCACAGGCACATGCCCGCCTATGTATGCATGCACATAATTAAAAATAATTAACATGGCAGGCGGTGGTGGCACACGCCTTTAATCTCAGTGAGTTGGAGACCAGCTTGGTCTACAAAGCTACACAGAGAAACGCTGTCTCCAGGAAGAAAAAAGAAGTATTTAATCGGTGGTGGGGGGTGTTTGCTTACAATTTCAGAGAATTAGCCCATGATCATGGCAGGAAGCAGACAGGCATGGCACTGGAGCAGTAGCTCAGAGCCTCACATACTGATCCGTAGGCAGCAAGCCTTTCAAAACCTCAAAGTCCACTCCCAGTGACACATTTCCTAATTCTTTTTTTTTTATTAAGATTTTATTTATTATGTATACAACATTCTGCTTCCATGTATATCTGCACTCCAGAAGAGGGCACCAGATCTCATTACAGATGGTTGAGAGCCACCGTGTGGTTGCTGGGAATTGAACTCAGGACCTCTGGAAGAGCAGTCGGTGCTCTTAATCTGTGAGCCATCTCTGCAGCCCCACATTTCCTAATTCTTCCCAATCAGTTCAACTAGCTGGTGACTAAGCATTCAAATATCTGAGCCTGTGGGTGGGAGTGGGGGGTGGTGGGTAGGCTGGGGGGATGAGGGGGTGATTCTCATTCAAACCACTATTTGTAGTAGCTGGTCAGAGGACAGACAACCTTAGGGAGTTGGTTCTCTCATTCCACCATGTGGGTCCCCTTGGGTCCTGGGGATCAACCTCAGGTCCTCAGGTACCTTTACCCACTGAGCCATCTTAGTGAACCTAACTTTTAAATGATTTGTGTGTGTGTACATGTCGGTGTTTTTGCAGGCATGTGTGTGCCATGAATGGAGGTCAGAGGCGAGCCACACACCGGCCACACTTTTACATCACAAGGCCAACAATCCTGTCATAGGTCTCTTTTCCTGTCTATCTACTTATTTGTAAATTGCAGTGCTGGGTGAGACCCGGGACCTTGTATAAGCCAGGCATGTGCTCTGCCACTGAGCCACTGTATTCTGTCCCTAATGTCCCTTTCAATTGAACAGAGCAGGCTCTGATGGAACAACAGAGCAAGGTCACTGGCTTGGAGATTAAAAGGGGACTGATTGGAAGAGCCCACTCGCTGTCAGCTGGCCTTGGTCCACAGAGGCACCCGGGATGAGGAAAGCACAGAGACACTGAAGTGTCTGACTCTGTCAGCTCCAGGGTGGCTGTTATCAGAGATGATAAGGGTCAGGGAGACAGAGGCTTTGTGAGGCTTTGTGTGGAAGCCAAATTCTGCAAACAAGATTGCAGACTCTCCTGGAACTAGAGCTGAGGTGTGATCTAAGGAGGGGAGCATGTGGGCTGTCCTGGGTTGGGCTGCTCCCCGTGCCTCTTATATTCCTTGTATTCGAGGAGTTCAGGAAAGAAACTGAAACTGAAATGGCCAGGTGGCTGCTCACACCTTTAATCCCAGCAGAGGCAGGTGAATCTTTGTGAGTTTGAGGCCAGCCTGGTCTACAGAGCGAGTTCCAGGACAGCCTCCAAAGATACCAAGAAAACCAACCACAAAAAAGTCATTAGTTCACCAGGTTAGACTGGGGTGGAATCATTGTAAAAACAAACAAACGCAGGTGGATCTCTGTGAGTTCGAGGCCAGCCTGGTCTCCAGAACGAGTGCCAGGATAGGCTCCAAAGCTACACAGAAACCTTGTCTCGAAAAACCAACCAACCAACCAACCAACCAACCAACAAACAAACAACAAAAACCATTGAAAAGGGCCCTCTAAGCCGGGCGTTGGTGGCGCACGCCTTTAATCCCAGCACTTGGGAGGCAGAGGCAAGCGAACTCTGTGAGTTCGAGGCCAGCCTGGTCTCCAGAGCGAGTGCCAGGATAGGCTCCAAAGCTACACAGAGAAACCCTGTCTCGAAAGAAAACAAAACAAACAAACAAAAACAAAACAAAACAAAAAAAAGAGCCCTCTATGATTAAGGGGGAAGGTTTTTATTGGAGAGAAAAGAGAGAGAACCCCCAGAGGCTGGGGTAGTCTTCTGTGGCTATCTCTCAGGGAGCAGGGAGAAGGGAAGGGAGAGAAGACAGGCAATTGCTGGGACTGTGGGGCAAAGACAGCAAAAGGATGGGGAGTCCTGACAGTTACAGGGGTTATGCTGTGGCAGGAAGGGCGCGGAAAGTAGAGTGGTACTGTTGGAAGCTTGAGTTACTAGGAACTAGAATCTCTCCCTCTGGAGACTGAGGGCTGTAGGCGTGGATAAGAAAGTCATGGCTTTAAACTGGCAAACAGGAGCCACTTTGCATGGTTTCTCAGCAGGTAATTCAATTTTGGACCAAATCTGTGTGTCTGAGCTTTTGGAGGGAGATGACAACCTTGGTGAACCTGACACACCTGTGGTGTGCTGTTAAGGGTTATGCAGACTCTCCTGGAAATAGAGCTGAGGTGTGATCTAAGGAGGGGAACACGTGGGCTTCCGGGATTGGAACTCGGGTCTTCACACCTGCAACACTCATGATTTACTTACTCACCCAGCCTTCTGCTAATCCCACACCCAAACCTTATCTCCCACACTTTTTCTTTTGAGACTGGATCTCTTGTGGTCCAAGGCTAGCTTTGAACTCCTGATCCTCCCGCCTCCGCCTCCCACATTCTGGGATTGCAGGCATGTGCCACCATGTCCAGCTACGGTGGTCTGCTTGTGACATGTGGCGTTCACTCCTGTGCCCACTCTAGGGAGGCGTCATAATTGCTTCCTCACTGTGGACTGAGGGCAGCTGGTGTAGGAACAGCTGTAATTGTTTCTCTAGGGTGTCTCTGGAGTCTGCATAAGGATTTCCCGAGGGCCCAGGCAGCGTCCTGGGGAATGCACTGTTTGCCCACAGTGGTTGTAACCATTCCCATACCTGCCAGGAGTTTCCTGTGCGTCAATGCTTGTTTTCCAGACTCATCTAGATGAGCGGTGCTTCCTCCCCACCCTGGCTGGAGAAGGATCCACTCCATGACAGTTTGCACTCACTAGCTGTTGAGTGATGGGTGCCATGGTGGCAGTCAGTACTCAGTGGTACTTTACAGTCAGTTCTGAAGCAAGCAACTTTGGGCAGCCCAGCAAAGACCGCTGCGGACAGCAGGCTGTTTGAAGTGGGGGCCCAGGTACCTCTGGGATATGGAAATGGAAAGGGAAGTCAGTTTGTGTCCCCTTGTGGTGGTTTGAAAGAAAATGATCCCTAAAGGAAGCGGCTCTAGGGGGCGGGCTTTGAGGTCTCTTATATGCTCAAGCCATGCACAGTGAGACAGACCACTTCCTGTTGCCTGCCTATCAAATATCAGAATCTCTGTTCCATTTCCAGCACCATGTCTGCCTGCATGCCACCATGTCATACCATGGTGACAATGGACTAAATCTCTCTCTCTCTCTCTTTCTCTCTCTCTCTCTCTCTCTCTCTCTCTCTCTCTCTCTCTCTCTTTCCGAGACAGGGTTTCTCTGTGTAGTTTTGGTGCTTATCCTGGCACTCACTCTGGAGACCAGGCTGGTCTCGAACTCACAGAGATCCGCCTGCCTCTGTCTCCTGAGTGCTGGGATTAAAGGCGTGCGCCACCAACGCCTGGCTGGACTAAATCTCTTACACTATAAGCTGCCCTAATTAAATGTTTTTTCCTTTATAAGAGTTTCCGTGGTGGGGGCTGGAGAGATGGCTCAGAGCTTAAGAGCGCTGGCTGCTCTTCCAGAGTTCAATTCCCAGCAACCACATGGTGGCTCACAGCCATCTGTAATGAGATCTGGTGTCCTCTTCTGGCCTGCAGGGATACATGCCGGCAGAACAGAAAACTGAATACATAATAAATAAATCTTTAAAAAAAAAAAAAAGAGTTGCTGTGGTCATGGTGTCTCTTCACAGCAATAGACACCCTGACGAAGACCTATCCATTTCCTGTCATGTCCCCTGGTACGGCTTCTTCCTCTTTGAAAAAAATAACTGATACTTGATTCTCTGGCAGTAGACAAGATAAATTTTTTTCTCCACTGCTTTGCTTTTCCTGAGAGCGGTTCTCACTGCCAGAAAGGTTACAGCATCATCCCTCTTTTATACCTCAAAGAGGGTGAGCAACTTGGTCAAAGTCACACAGCTTGTAAGAGGCAGGGCTGGGACTTGAAGTCTGATTCTAGAGCCCTGTGCACCATTTCCCTCCCTCTCTCCACCAGTTTTGATTATTTGTCCTTTTTCCACCTTAATGAGTTCTCTCCGTCAGTCCTAATGTCCTGAATCCTGTTGGGTTCTTCCCAGGGCCCTTCCTCCCTCACACCCTGGCTGCCCATTCAGGTCCTGCTTCTGGATGCTTTTGGGGAAGGGGCATGTGGCAGTCCCCTCTGTGCCCGGCACACAGTAGGGCAGCAGGTGTTCACCTGGGTGAGCTGGGCATGCTCTTTCCTACACCTTTTCATTTCTTCTTGAGGGGACTCAGATGTATTTGGCTGGCAGTGTTTACCTGTCGCGTGTGTGGCCCAGGTCTCCCTCAGCACCATGTCTCGGACAGAGACCCAGTGCAGCCAATGGTGCAGTCCTCTAATCCCAGCACTGGGGAGGCAGAGGCCAGAGGGTCCGAAATTCAAGGTCAACCTTTGCTACATAGCAAGTTTGAGGCCAGCCTGGAGTGGATGAAGCCTTGTTTCAGGAAAACCAAATGAAACACCTCTTTATGGTGCCCTCAGATGCCAGGGATGCAGAGAGCTCACTCCCACTGCCAAGATGAGCGGCTGAGGCTTGTGATGCCCTGGTTTGCCTTTGGTTGTATTTTTGGCCTTTATAGGCCTCCTATGCCATGGAAGAAACCCAGGACCTCTGACTCCATGCTGGTCTAAACCCCTGTGACCACACTGCCTCCCAGTGGCAGCCTAAAGGCAGCTAGGCGAGGGAGGGTAATTCCACACACAGATACGCCAAGGGTTGTTTGTTTGCTTGCAAAGACCAGAAAGCTGAGAAGACAGAGGCTAGGGTCTGGAGGGATCACCCCTGCAGTTGTCTGAGCTCATCTGTTTCTCAGAAGCCAGCAGGCAGAAGCCACCACCCCTGGCTTCACGAGGTGCCTGTGGCCTTCTGTGGCTCAGGCTCTCCTGGCAGGACTATCTAGTTGAATGCTTCAGAGATGGCAGGAGGTCCTCTCTCATAAAAAGCCAGCTGTCCCTTGCCAGCTCAGTGCCTTGGGTGGCAGCTTTGAGGCCTGTGGGAAAGGAAGACGATCCCAACACTCCAGCCTTATAACGATCAAGTCTACTCTTCACGACAATGGCTCTCTGCCCTTGTGATCTTTTTCTTTTATTTGCATTTTTATTATGTGTGTGGTGTTTTGTCTGTGGGGACATCTGTGCACCACATGTGTGCCTGCTGCTCACAGAAGCCAGAAGAGGGCGGCAGATCCCTTGGAGCGGGAGTTCAGATGATTGTGAGCTGCCGAGTTTGCGCTGGGAGCCAAACCCAACTTCTCTGCAAGATCAAGAGACCCCCAAGCCATCTCTTCAGTGCCCTGACCCCATGGTGTTGTTCTTATAAGACTCTCCCCAAATGTAAACTGGAACTATGGTGTTGAAGATGTCTCCAGCTGAGCCATCTTAGAGGCACAGGGCGTTTGCCGTTAGAATACCGTGTGTGGTATTGCATATTGAACCTAGGGCCTTTCAGATTTTGAGAGGCAGGTATATTTGTTTTAAAACCAAAAATTGGGGTGGGGGTGGGGGAGGGGTGGGAGTGGGGGTGGAGAGACGGTTCATTGGTTAAGAATAGTTCATGTGCTAGTCTTTCAGAGGACGGATGTTCAGTTCCCAGCATCCTTGTGGTGGCTCACAACCACCATAACTCCAGTGCTAGGGATCTGATGCCTTTTTCCCACCGCCACAGCCAGCAGACACACATATAGTGCACAAACTACACTCAGGTGAGATGCTCACACACATAAAAATTTCAAAATCTAAAATAAAAAATTGTTTAAAATTATGTAAAAAATTTTTTTTGAGATAGGGTTTCATTATGTAGCCTTGACTATCCTGGACCATGCTCTATAGATGAGGTTATCCTGGAACTCACAGAACTCTGATTGCCTCTGCCTTCTGAGTGCTGGGATTAGAGGTGTGTTCTGTTATACCCAGCTTTAAATTACCGGCTTTTTGAGAGCCATCGAGATGGCTCAGAGGGTAAACACATTTTCCATCAAGCCTGAGAACCTGAGTTCAATCCTGGAACCCACATGGTGGAAGGGAAGGACCAGCGCCTTCAGGTTGTCCTCAGACCTTCGAAGGCAAGGTGGCATGTGTGTCCCCACCCTACACAAAATGAATAAGTAAATAAACGTAGCTTTTGTTTTGTTTTTCATGACAGGGTTTCCCTTGTCACAGTCCAGGCTGTCTTGGAACCTGCTTGTAGATCAGGCTGGCCTCAAACTCCTAGAGATCTGTTTGCTTCTGTCTCCTGATGCTGGCACTAAAGGCGTTGCACCACCATGTCCAGTTAAAAAAAAACTTTCCCCCCCCAAGACAGGGTTTCTCTGTGCAGTCCTGTCTTGGAACTTGCTCTGTAGACCAAGCTGGCCTCGAACTCAGAGATTCACCTGCCTCTGCCTCCAAAGTGATGGGATTAACAGGCCTGTGCCACTACCACCCAGCTAAAAATATTTTATTTTTAATTCACTTTTATTTTATGAGTATGGCTGTTTTGCCGGCATGTATGGCTTGTAAGATGTGCATGCAGTACCCCTAGAGGCCAGAAGAGGCCACCAGATCCCTTGAAACTGGAGTTGCAGCCGGTTTAAGTGCCCATGTTGGTGCTGGAACTCAAACCCAGGTCCTCTGCGAGAGAAGCCAGTGATTTTTTTTTTTAAACTGCTGAGCTGTCTTTCTAGCCCCCAGATATTAAAATGAACAAGTCTTCCTTCATCCAGTTTTCTCAGCTGTGCCCCAGTTTCTTGGTTTGCCAAAGGTACCCTGCCTCTCCCTACCCTCAAGCTGAGAACCAGGCATTGTCTACCTGTGAATCACTTCGCTCATCCAACCGGTCCCACGCCCAGGGCTCTCTGTGGCAATAGCTTTGCTGACTAGTTGTCACTCAGCCTGGCCACCCTGTCTGCCTGGATCACCAGCCTTGACCTCACCTCCCTTCCGCAGCTCGCCAGCTGCAGGGCCCTCCAAGCCCTGCTGTGCGCGCCCCAGGTCACGTGCTTCCTGGTGCACACGGAGGTCAGGTCACGTGTTTCTCGTCCACACGAGGTCACGTGTTTCGCTTCTGCCCTTGGCTCTCTCTTCCTCAGACTCCAGGCTACATCTGCCTTGGACTTTATTGCCTTCTCATAATGACAGGAATGCCACCTGCCAGGCACTCACAGCCATTATCTGTGGCCTTTATAACTCCCTTCAGCCGGGCAATCACTGCTTGTTTTGCAAACAGGGAAAATAGCAAATGCTTTGTGTGGATCACACTGTGTAAATAGCAGAGCTGAGAGTCAACTGGTCGGTGTGATTCCAAGACCCCCTCCTGTGCCTCTGAGCCCATCAGGCCTCCCTTCCCAAGGAAGCCATAGCTGTCCCCTGCCCTGCATCCTCCCCGTCTCCCCACACCATCTCCAGCTTCTCTGACTCCGGCTCACACTGCTCCCCTCCCTCTTAGCTCCCCCGGAGGCCATCTAGCCTTGCACAATTTAGTTGTTAATTACTGTGTCTTGGATGGGTCTCTGGTTATTTCACATTTGCCTGTCAGACTCCCAGGAAACCTGTTAGTGTCTGGTTTGGGGAAGTTGGGGGGAGGGCAATTCTCCTTATCCCCTTTGCCAAAAGTCATTGACTCTGTCCCGTCACACCCCCACCCCAGCCTCTCTAGCTTGTTCCAGTGGTTGCATCCTCCAATGCATGTGAGCGCACACACCTAATCAAAGCTGCCCCCCAAATCTGACAATTGGATGTCTGAAGACATCTGTTTAAGATCAGACACCAGACCACTCCCTCCTTAGTGGACATTACCCTTCCTGTGTCATTCCAGCTTGGATGATGGAGCTCCTAGGACCAGGGAAGACCTGATGTCACCACCTCCAGAGAGGCTGGGGAGGAGGGAGATGGGGAGGAGGATGGGGAGGAGGGGGATGAGGAGGAGGAGGGGGGAGGAGGGAGATGAGGAGAAAGGAGGGAGATGAGGAGGAGGATGGGGAGGAGGGAGATGAGGAGGATGGGGGAGGAGGGAGATGAGGAGGAGGCTGGGGGAGGAGGGAGATGAGGAGGATGGGGAGGAGGGAGATGAGGAGGAGGATGGGGAGGACGGAGATGAGGAGGATGGGGAGGAGGGAGATGAGGAGGAGGGGGGAGGAGGGAGATGAGGAGGAGGATGGGGAGGAGGGAGATGAGGAGGATGGGGGAGGAGGGAGATGAGGAGGAGGCTGGGGGAGGAGGGAGATGAGGAGGATGGGGAGGAGGGAGATGAGGAGGAGGATGGGGAGGATGGAGATGAGGAGGAGGGGAAGGAGGGAGATGAGGAGGAGGATGAGGGAGGAGGGAGAAGGGGAGTAGGGGAAGCTTTTGTTGCCTTAGTGATCTGCAGCGCCATTTTGGGGCTGTGAGGAAAATTGCCCCTTCCCAGGAGACAGGCTGGGTAGCCCTAGAGCTAATCCTGGCCCCCAAGCCCCTCTCACATCAATCATTAACCAAGAAAATGCCCCAAGGACTTGCTCACAGGCCAATCTGATGGAGGCTAACCCTCAGACACTGGGTGTCAAGTTGACAAAATACTAAGCAGCCATTTCCAGCCTCCTGCCCACCTCTCACACCATCTCTCTGTCCATGGTGGACCCCATGACCCCCCCCCAACCTGCTTATCTATGTGATCATCTTGGGATGACCCAGCTTTCTGCTCCCCTCCTTCCTGTTATTCTTTTGTTTAAGCTGCAGCTGCTGATATAAAGAAAGGAACAATGGATAAACAACCCACGTGGAGTTTATTTACCAGAAAAGGGGGGAGAGGGGGATGGGTAGTCAGCCAACCCAAGAGGAGCCAAAAGGAAGAGAGAGAGGGATGGGCGGCAGGACCTTTTAAAGGGGAGGTTGGTATGCACACTGGGGTTTTGCACCTCACAGGTTGCAATGCATGGCGGGTGAGTGCCCCGTTGTTAGGGGGCGGGGTCAGGGTCAGGGTCATCCAGGTGTATTGTTCTTACACTTCCTATACACTTAAGAGAGGACACACTGACTGGAGAGATGGCTCAGTGCTTGATGCTCTCCGGGAGGACCCGGATTCAGGTCCCAGCACCTACATGGCTGCTTTGTATTTCCTCAACTTGACACACGTGGGGAAGAGGGAGCCCAGCCCACTGTGCAGAGTCCCACCCCTGGGAGCTTGGTCATGGGTTACATAGGAAGCAAGCCAGTCAGCAGCTCTCCACGCTGTCTGTTTCAGTCAGACGCGATGACTTTCCTTCACAATGCTCCATAAGCTGGAAACTGAAATACGCCCCCCGCCCCTCGCCAGCCGCAGTTGCTTTAGGTCATGGTGTTATCACAGCAATAGAAAGCAAACTAGGGCAAACCCCCAGAGCCAAACTTCTCCTCTGCTACAGTTTTGCCCAGAGCCAATCCTAACGTAAGTATAAACAGAGAGGCGCTTATGTAAGAATATTTCCAGTCTGGGGAGGGGGGTGGGGCACAGGTGGAAGTTACTCCTCCCCTTTGAAAGTCGGGGTTTAGGGGGACACAGGGGCCCCCGGGGGGTTTGGCTTGTAACTCTGTCTCGGCAGCAGCCTGTCAGTGAGAGAGGCACAGGGCGAGGCCCTGGCAGAGATTTTGCAACTGGATGCTGAGGGCTGAGAGGCACCGCCTCCGCCTCCGTAGGGAGCAGGGAAGGCACCCCTCCTGTTGCACTCAGGATGGGTGGAGAGAGCTGAGGAACCTGTGCCCGACATGAGTTAATTAGGCGTTGAAGCCAGCATGGGGTCTGTAGGACCAGGACCCTGTTCATAACTCTGAGGGCCCTGTACCTTTTACTCAGGCCCGGAGTCCCTTATCAGTCTTTCAGGGTGCCTCATAGCCAAGCTAAACAGGCCCAGGCAGTGGCCAGGCGAACCACCCGTGGGTGCCTGGCTGGGCCAGTGGAGTCGCCTCATTCCAGGTTCTCGGCTGGCAGGGAAGGAGACACTGAGCCAAGGCAGACCAGTGCGGGTGCCTCCCCCTCTGGGAGGCCAGAGGACCCGAAGATGGAAGAGCAGGTGTTCAAGGGGGACCCAGACACCCCTCATTCCATCTCCTTCTCTGGGAGCGGGTTCCTTTCCTACTACCAGGCTGGGGTCGTGGATGCTCTGCGAGACCTGGCCCCGAGGATGCTGGACACAGCCCATCGCTTTGCAGGGACTTCAGCTGGCGCAGTGATCGCAGCCTTGGTCACCTGTGGGATTGAAATGGGTAAGTCTGGGGCCTCTGACGGGGGCTGCTGGAGGGACTCCTCTGAACAGAACTTTCCGACCTTGGAATGGCTTTGGGAGACAAAGCCAGGTCTATCAGATAGGACATGAGATGTTCAGTAGATTGTGGTCGGCCTCGAGGCATACCAGAGAACCCAGTGGTGAGCAGAGACCTTCCAGGGTGCCCTCACCTGTGAGCTGCCCTGTGCCCCAAGCCAGAACACACTCACACACTCACACTCACACTCACACTCTCAAACAGACTCACACACACATACACGTACTCACACGCGCACACACTCTCACACACACATTCCTCCTTCTCCTCCCTCAGTCCTGCCATGGGTGAGGCTTGTTTTAAAACGCAAACACCCAGGGGAGGGCAGTTCTTCTCATCTTCCTAGTGTGGAGGGATTCCCACCAGAAAGATGAAAGTCCTGAGGTTTGAAGAGCGGCTGGAGAAGCCAGGGACAGAAGCCGGACGCAGTTTCACCTCTGCCCTGCTTTTGTCAGGGGCTTCAGTGCTATGCTGCTATGAGCAACAGGGTCACCAGTGTAGCGCACTGGCTGGACCGCCCCTGTCTGCTCAGTGCCAGGCTGAGATGCAGGCCCTTGTGGAGCTGAACTTCTAGGACATTTTACAAAGGAAAGATAGGGATGTCTCTCCTGTCGTGATGGGAAGGGACAGGGGTCTGTGAACAAAGCAGCCGGCTGGGGGTGAAAGGAAAAAAGGGGACTGTGTTCAAAAGATGTTCAGGGAGGCCATGCTGAGGAGGTGGCGTCCAAGTGGGGGTTGCCTAAAGTAAAGTGACATGAGAGAAAAAACCTTTCTGGGCGTCGGGGTGATGGATCTGAGGTGAACCCAGTGAGGGGAGGTCAGAGGCAGCGGTTGAGCGGTCAGGTGACCTGAGACTTCAGTGGCCAGCTCCACTTGGTGCTCACATGTGTGAGTCCTAGCCCTGGCGCTCCATTCTGTAGGAAAATAGCCAGTTGCTGAGCATCCTACGCCTCTGTTTCCTCCATCAACGTAATCACCGTGATGCCCTGACCTGGGGTTGTCAAGGGAGCAACTGTGCTGACAGGAGTGAACTGCTTGGTGATTGGGGCCTGGAAATGCTGGAAACTGCCAGCTATCTAGCCTGGGGATTTCAATCATCCCCAGCTGCTGGGCAGCTTGGGTTGGAGATAGAAACCAGGTAGGGGATGAGTGTAAGGGTGAGAGACTGGGTTTAGAATGTGCTGGAAGGTAGAGCTGATGAGACCAGCTGGTGTCAGCATTAGACTTCTGGGGAGGCAGCACCCAGTGCCCTGCTGCCTGGGCCTCTGCCCAGGAGGGGAGGGGAGGGGCTCTGAGGGCATAGCTCACTAAGCCCCGTGTGTACAAGGCGCTTCTTTCTTTCTAAGAGTTTGTAAGAAACAGTGGGAAAATAGAGTTAAAAGTCTTACCCATCTGCAGCCAGTCCCCATCCACTCTCTTCCTCCCCAAGCCGGGGCAAAGAGAAGAGCAAAGATCTTAGGCACGGGGCCCCCTGTGGGTATACTCTCAATGCCTTCCCACCTAGGGAGGAGGATGTCAGACCTTCAGAAAGGGGCCTGGGGTCAGAGTTGGGTTCTCCAAGCGTTGCAGACTCCCTGCCCTGGAGACAGTGCTCCCTGGGAGGAGGCGGCCCCGTTTGTTTTTTTAACTGGTCTCCATACCCCCCTCCCTTTGGTTTATTTTAGACCGGGTATTACGTAGCACAGGCTGGCCTTGGACTCTGTGCAGCCGAGGATGACCCTAACTTCTGCTGATCCCTGCCTTCTCCCCCAGGGGTTACAGGCATGCATTACCATGCCCATTTTGTAGTGCTGGGAATTGAACCCAGGGTTTTGCACATGCTAGGCAAGCACTCTATTCAGTGAGCCACAAGCCAGCCTCAGTCCCTGCTGCCTTTATAGCATGTTCTCGAAAGATATCATCCCAGTGAGTTTATGGCGAGACTATAGAATCAATTCAGTTTATTCAGTTGGGGAAATAAGAAGTCTGCTTAGCCAGCCTGAGGCCACCGGGAATGGAAGGAGGTAGTGAAGAAGCCTCTGTGAGGGATCAAGGCAGGGTGTAAGCGGGGGTCAGGCGTGCCCACCAATCCAGCTCAGCTCTGTGATTTCCTGATAAGCAGAATGTCCTTTGTACCAGACTCCATTCTGAGTGTTAACATATTAACTCATCCAGACCTCACAACCCCTGCTGAGGTGAAAACTATTATCTCTCAAGACACAAAGGAGGAAACTGAGTCACAGGACACTTAGACAGCTTGCCTGAAGTAATACAAACAGTGCTTGGGAAGGTGCAACCTGAACCTAGTCTGGCCAGAGTGGGCACTTTAATGCTTTAAACCATGTCACTGCTGAGTAGAGTGGACTCCCCTGGACGCTGCTCCCATGGTGGCATGCTGTTCCTGCAGACGCTGCTCCTGTGGTGGCATGCTGTTCCTGCAGACGCTGCTCCTGTGGTGGCATGCTGTTCCCGCAGACGCTGCTCCCGTGGTGGAATGCTGTTCCCGCAGACGCTGCTCCCGTGGATGTGTGCCAGTGTGTGCTGCTCCTGTGGGTGCTGTCTCTGTGACTGAGGGTTAACAATGAGGGGAGGAGAGCTTTTACACAGACCTCCTGATGCTGTGAGAGGATGGTCTAGAAAATATCCTGGGCCTGGGCATAATGGCACCCAGCTTTAATCCTAGCACATGGGAGGCAGAGGCAGGCAGATCTATGTAGAGTTCTAGGACCAGCTTGGCCAATGTAGAGAGACCATGTATTAAAACAAAACGAGCAAAGCACCAAAAACAAAATTTTGTAAAGAAAGAAGAGCATTTTATGTGCAGAAGGACAAGTGAGTGATTAGGGTGCTGACCCGTTATCGGAAGCTCAGTGGGGGCCTGGACCCCAGTCCCCATGTGCCATGGACGCCAGACCCCATGTGCCATGGATGCCAGACCCCTGCTCATTGCTTTGCTGACGGACTCCCCAAGTCCTGCGGTTGTCAGCAGTGCCGCAGTGAGCAGGCTGGCTGTGTCTGGCATGCCCATAATGCCTGCAAGCCCTTCTAGGCTCAAGATGAGCCTGTCATGGGCTCTTACGTGCCGTGCTAGAGGATTCGCTTGAGTGACTGTATAGTCTAATCCCTAGAAACATACAGGAGAGAGAGACAGAGAGAGAGAGAGAGAGAGAGAGAGAGAGAGAGAGAGAGAGAGAGAGAGTCTGTCTGTCTGTCTGTCTGCTCCCACATGTGGAGGCCAGAGAACAGCCTTGGGTGCTACACTCAGAAACATTGTCTTCCTCCACTGAGTTAGTCTCTCAGTGGCCTGGAACTCACCAATTAGCCTAGACTGCCTGGCCAAGGAGTACCAGGAATCCTCCTGCCTCTGCCTCTCCAGTCATGAATTTCAAGCATACACACACACACACACACACACACACACACACACACGCGCTCACACATGTGCCAACATGGCCTGCATTTTCAAGACATCTTTTAAAGTGATGTATTTATTTTTATTTTTATGTGTGTGAGAGTTTGGCCTGCATGTATGTCTGTGCTCCATGTGCCTGTCTGTTGCCCATGGAGTTGCTTCCCTCCTCCTCCTCCTCCTCCTCCTCCTCCTCCTCCTCCTCCTCCTCCTCCCTCCTTCTTCTCCTCCTCCTCCTCCTCTCCTCCCTCCTCCTCCTCTCCTCCTCTCCTCCTCCTCTTCCTCCTCCTCCTCCTCCTCCTCCTCCTCCTCCTCCTCCTCCCTTCCTCTCCCCTCCTCCTCCTTTTTCCTTCAAACTGTGCCTCAGTTATTCTCAACCTCTTTCCTCAATCCAACATGAAAAGAGGAGATTTCATCTAAAACTATACCTTCCCTTGATAAATACAACCCATCTCTGTGCTCATTATGCCCTGCAATAAAGACACCCAGTGTCATTTATCAGCTTTATTGATTTAAGAGCTTTGTTTTGACTTTGTCTCACCCTGTAGACCAGGCTAGCCTGGAGCTCATGGTGATTCTCCTGCCTCAGCCTCCTGTACTAGATTTATTTCTAAGGTTCCTATGGTTTTTACTGCTGGGAGGGGATTCCCTTTCCCACGGCATTTCCCGGTGACTCAGCAGTGACATCGGAGGGTCTGAGTGTTTTCCCTGCTGCTCTTGATCTCAGGGATTTGGCAGGCATCCTTAGTAGCTATAAAAGTGCATTTATTATCTCGTATTTTATGTGTGATCACTCTGTGTATACAACTGGAGACCTGTCGCTTTTTGAAATTACTTTTTTTGTTTGTTTGTTTTCTGAGACAGGGTTTCTCTGTGTAGCCCTGGCTGTTCTGGAACTCACTCTTTAAACTAAGCTGGGTTCAAACTCACAGAGATCCGCCTGCCTCTGCCTCCCAAGTGCTGGGATTAAAGGCGTGCGCCACCACCATCTAGCTTGAAATTACTTTTATTACATTTATTTATTGTGCGTAGCATATATGTGCCTGCCTAAATGAGTGTGTGTCCATGTGCACGTGCCCAAGTGCCAGGCTGGGCATGTGGTCAGAGGACAGCTCTCAGGGGTCGGTTCTCTCCTATGTCATGTAGGTCCTATGCCATGTCCTTAATAGCTTGGGCCTTGGAGCCCTAACTAGGGGCATCAAGGGAATGAAGAAATGACAGACATTCAAAGACAGAAGAGGCTAGGGTGGTGGTGGCTGGCTTTCTGATGCAGAAACAGCAGCACCTTGGAAGCTCAGAGTGTTTGTTATATAAAGTTGAACATGGAGCCAGGGTAATTGCATACAGATAAACCAGGAGGCAGGGTAATTGCATACAGATGAACCAGGAGGCGGGTTATTACATACAGATAAACCAGGAGACAGGTTATTACATACAGATAGATAAATCAGGAGGCAGGGTTATTACATACAGATAAACTAGGAGACAGGTTATTACATACAGATAGATAAACCAGGAGGTGGGTTATTACATACAGATAAACCAGGAGGCATGTTGTTATATACAGAGGGGCAGAGAGGCAAGTTAGGTTAATTGTGTCTCTGCAAGGAGGCAGTCTTCAGGCTGGAAATGCCAGGGGGAGAAGGCCATGGTGGACATTTTTTGCACACACTAGTGACATCCACAAACAGACTAGAGAAGGCTTTGCATCTCCTGTGAGGCTGAGGCATTGGGTCCTTGACATGGCGGTTCCCAGGCCAACAGCACACATTTAGTGCTCTATTCCCTTAGTGCTTCCTCTGCTCCCCACAGTCTTGGGGATCAAACTTGGGCCATCAGGCTTGGCAGCAAGCGCCCTTACCTGCTGAGCCAGCCCATTGGTGCCCTGCCTTTTTTTTTTTTTTTTTTTTTTTTAAAGCAAATTCTTAAGCCCAGCCACACTTCTCTCCTCATAGTTGCTTCCATCCAGGGCTTCTCTGACCAGACACCGCTTCATGACAGGGAAAGTGGGGTTGCAGAGGTCCACCCTATGATGGGGGTTTGCCTCACCCTGTATGAAGAGATCGCAAAAGCACTTAACACCCTGCCTGGTTGTCATCGGAGATGACATCACCATTCACGATTCAGTTTATTTGAGGAGAGGCAGTCTCCATGACAACCAGTGGGGTTCCAGATTTTCTGATGTGGCCAGAAGTGGGGCATATTCTCACAGAGCCGAATTCCCTGTATTTTGAAAATAGTTTCTTTATAGTGTATTTTAAATTTCATTTATTCATCCCTTTATGTGTGTGTGTGTGTGTGTGTGTGTGTGTGTGTGTGTGTGTGTGCATGCGTGGGTGTGTGGCGTGTGGGTGTGTGGCGGGAGGTAGGGGGTTGGAGGTGCACCATGGCATCCTGTGGAGGTCAGAGGACAGCCACGTGGGTTCCAGGGATCAAACTCAGGTCTTCAGGCTTAGCCCCAAGCACCTTCACTCATGGAATCCCATCTCGCCAACCCCCCAAAAATTTATTTTTAAAAGTTTATTTGTATTTTATGTACATTGGTGTTTTGCCTGCGTGAGTGTGTCTGCGTGAGGGTGTTGGATCCCCTGGAACAGGAGTTCCACACAATAGTGAGCCACCATGTGGGTGCTGGGAATTGAACCTGGGTCCTCTGGAAGAGCAGGCATTGCTCTCTCCAGCCCCCACTCTCCCTGCAAATAATTTCTTTTTCTTATCAAAGTATAAAGATTTAGTGGTCTGGCAGCCCCAGCCCCTCCAGCTGCTACAACAGAGAGAAATCTCCACCCGAAAGGCCGTGGCCAGCCTCCCTCCTACTGTCTGAGCTTCTTTTCTGTCTTTCTCACTCTCCAGTCTGGCCTCCATGTAGCCAAGGCTAGCCTTGAACTCATGTTCCTCCTGTCTGCACCTCCAAGTTCTGAGACCACAGTTTCACCACGCCTGGCTTTCCTCTTTGTAGTTCTAACATGAAAGGAAATGGCACCTGGGTCCTAGAAAGACAGTGAGGCCAGCTCTTCCAGTCAGGACTGCCTGAGGGAGCAGCCGGTGCTTCCGAGGTGAGTGGGAGCAGGCCAGCAGAGACAGGCTGGGCAGGACAGAGTGACAAAGTGGAGGAACCTGTGTGTCCAGAAGATGGGTGTCACAGGCCACCTGACATCACAGCTTCACTTCACAGGGGCCTTTCAGGCGGGAACAGTCAAGCTGAGGAAAGTCGGCTGAGGGGGAGGCCCAAGCAGGGGCCACCCAGCTGGTGTCCCCCGAGTTACTGAGCACGTGGACTGAGGTGACCTATGACTGACATGGGTCAAAACCACAGTAAGAAAGATGAGATGGGCTGGAGAGGTGACTCAGGCGGTAAGGTGTGCCCTGATGACCAGAGTTCTACCTCCAGAAGGACGCGGTAGAAGGAGAGACCCCGAGGAGGAGTCCAGTGACCCTCCCCCGCCAACTTTGTAAAAGGAAGAAAGGCGTGTTGGTGTTCTGACCCAGTTTCTGCAAAGAAAAAGTAAGAGAAAAGCTTGGCATGGTGTGGCACACCTATAGTCCCAGGATTGGAGGCAGGAGCATCGGGAGCTCAAGGGTAGCCTCTGCTCCCTAGTGCATTTGAAGCCAGCCTGGCTTTGGGGGACTGTTGTGGGGTGTTCACCAGAGAAGACTGCTCGGACATGGGTTTAGGCCAATAACAGAAGCTAGCTGGGGACTACACTGGGTGTTTGGGATCCCAGTGTAGCCCTGGGCCTTTCTCAGGGTCAGCTTCTAAGCACAAAAACCATGTCCTGGGTTGAAATACTTCAGTTAACAAGAACAGTTAGCCAGAAAGCAGAAGCTAAAAAGCAAGGCTAGTGCATTTAAAGATTTTTCCCAGAACTCTGGACTTTGATGGATTAGGCTTTTGTTTTAGTTTTGGCCGATGGTTGCTCTAAGTATGGAGTTTGACAGCATGAATGATACTAATATCATGAAGTCAGTTGTGCTAAGGTCTGGTACCCTGTTACATCAGTCTCAAAAAAAAAAAAAAAATCCCTGCAGTAGCACAGGCTGTATTCACACCTCTCTCTCTCTCTCTCTCTCTCTCTCTCTCTCTCTCTCTCTCTCTCTCTCTCTCTCTCTCTCTCTCTCTCTCTCTCTCATCTGTGAGCCACAATACAGAAGGCTGTTCAGGGCTAAGGCACTTTTCTTTAGCCCAGACTCAGGCCACCCCGCTTTGAGAAGCTGCCTGTGTGGCCCAAAGCCTCCAGCAGGTTTTTTGTTTGTTTGTTTGTTTGTTTGTTTGTTTTTTCTCCTTTTACCTTCCCCACACCAATAACAAACAAAGCCTTCAGCTTTATTGACATGTAGTTTACTTACTGTGCAGCTCACTGCACTGAACATTTGTTTGGTTAATCAGTTATTCGACAAGCCCCACAGTCAATGTCAGAACATTTAATTACCCCCCAAAGGAAGCTTCTCCTCAATCCCTCTGTTCCCCCAAGACCCCAGAGATCGCTGTTACCACTTTCATGTCTTCAAATGAGCACATTTAACATAATATGATTGTTCACATTTAACATGAAAGGAGACATGCAAATGTATGTACTAATTTACATCCAGCGTCTTTCCCTCAGCATGGTGTGACATGACCAGTTGTGTGTGTGTGTGTGTGTGTGTGTGTGTGTGTGTGTGTGTGTGTGTGTGTGTGTGTGTGTGTGTGTGTGTGTGTGTGTGTGTGTGTGTGTGTGGTGTGTGTGTGTGTGTGTGTGTGTGTGTGGTGTGTGTGTGGTGTGTGTGTGTGTGTGTGTGTGTGTGTGTGTGTGTGTGTGTGTGTGTGTGTGTGTGTGTGTGTGTGTGTGTGTGTGTGTGTGTGTGTGTGTGTGTGTGTGTGTGTGTGTGTGTCTGTGGTGTGTGTGTGGTGTGTGTGTGTGGTGTGTGTGTGTGTTTTAATGGTTGCATAGTATTCTACTGAGTAGATATAGCTAGCATTTCTACTTAGCCATTCACTTGATGACGGCCATATGGATTGTTTTTACTTTGACTATGGTGAAGAGCACATCTGTGAACATTCCTGTCCATTTAAAGAAGAGTTTTAACATGGAAGATTGAGCTCCTTATATAGGATGATGTTACAAACCCCCAAATCCTCGCTATTTAATTGCAGCAATGGCCAAGGGCATGGCCTCAGCCCTCACATTGCTTTGTTACTGTTGAAGGCTTTTAGGGCTGGAGATGCGGCTCAGGCAGTAGACTGCTTACCCCACAGGCAGGAGGTGAGTTCGATCCCCAGCACAGCATGACCAGGCACTCAGTTCTTGCTGCCCCTGGCCTGCTCTCAGATAGGTGACAGCAGAGCCGAGAATCCCCATGGAATGCTGATCAGGGTCACAGCAGTTTGCCAGCCCCGAGAACAGGAGCTGCAGAAGTCCCTGCAGTTGGGGGACTCACTCCAGGGCTCGCTTTCATGTGGCTTTTCTACGTGGAGTTTAGCAAGAAGGGAAAAGGCTTCAGGCCAAAGCTGGTGTAACCCCAAGATCCACTCACTCTCCATCCCGCTCCACTCTGGTCCCAGATGTCATCTTTCTGTGAGAGAGTGGAAGAGACTCAGCCTCCCTGTTGGCATGGTGCCCTCTTGGAGTCAGAGCTCTTGAGCCATCTGGAAACCCAGGAGGATGTTGGGAGAACTGTACTGATTGGAGGTGGCACAAGAGGCCTGCTCTACAGCTCGGGTTCTAAGTCCCCGAAGGTCTGTGTGGCATTCTCAATAAACCCCAAGCCCGTTCCCAAGAGTCCAAAAGCACCATCAAGGTACACGCAGGTGTCATCTCCTGCCATGGCCATGTCCACACTGCATCTAGTCAGAAGAGGAGCCAGGCACACCCCTTCACTCTGGAGTGGGACTTGGGGGTGACACATATCTCCTTAGCCTTCATCTATGGGTCAGAACTTAGTCACATAGCCTTGCCTGCTAGCAAAGGAGGCTGGGAAATGTGGGCTTGCTTTCAGGAGACCCCACATGTAGTCAAGGAATGGAAATCCACAGCTGAGGGACAGGAGATGATGGGAGCAGTCTCTGGCAATGATGGTTTCTGGGTGTCATAAAATGACAGGGTGTTTGTCTAGAGTGCAGAGGGCCAACCCCAGCACCACCAAAATGAAAAAGAATAGGGAAACTGTCCCCTGCCTGAGACCAAGTCTGGGGCCAAAGAGCCAACAGTCATCAGGCTGTGTTGGCTGGGGAGGGACATCTGTGGTGTCCTGGGCTTTCGGAGGCCTGGGTAGTGCCTGCACTGAGCCCCACGCCTAGGCTGACCTGCTCTGCTCTCTGGAGATATGTTCTCCTGAGGTACAAACGCCGTCTTTCCCAGCTCCTCCTCTCCTCCCCTCTGCGATCTGCACACTGCCCTCACCCCTGCTCTGGCGCTACCCTAAGTCATTCCGTTCTGTCTCACACCAGCATAAGCTTTATATGGTGCACACTTTTTTGAGATTTATTTCATTTACTATGTATAGTATTCTGTCTGCGTGTTTGCCTGCAGACCAGAAGATGACACTAGATCTCATTATAGATGGTTGTGAGCCATCGTGTGGTTGCTGGGACTTGAACTCGGGACCTCTGAAAGAGTAGTCAATGTTCTTAATCTCTGAGCCGTCTCTCCAGCCCCCCAGTATAAGCTTTTTAAACAAAATTCTACTAAGCATGATTTTTAAGAATTGTGTGGTGTGTGTGTGTGTGTGTGTGTGTGTGTGTGTGTGTGTGTGTGTGTCAGAGGACAACATGTAGGCATCTCCTGCCACCATATGGGTCCTGGGTCCTGGACCTGCTAAACAGTCATGCTGCCCCAATGTAAGCTTTTAAACTCAGCTTTCTAGAAGAGGAAAGGGTCTGCACTGCGTGTTTTCACCACCCCGGAAGCGATGCTTTTGTCTTGCTTTGTCATAGTGCTGAACAGGTCAGAGCTTTTGCTTCTGCCTGAGCATGTCCACAGCAGAGCTGGAGGGTGTGTGTTCTCCTGTAAGGTCTAACCCTGCTCACATGCGGTGTGCGGATTGGAGCGTGTGTCCACCCCACACATCACCCACTCATCCATCTCCCCACCAACCGCTTAGCCACCTGTCCGTCCATCCGGCCATCCAATCAACTGCAACCTTCTCCCAGGCTGCAGTTCCTACCTGTAAAAACAGGCGATGGGGGCTGGGCTGGTGTTTGCGTATGAGGGCCTGCCTGTCAGTGCATACGTGTGCAGGGGCACATGCATCTGTGTGTGTGTGTGTGTGTGTGTGTGTGTGTGTGTGTGTGTGTGTCATACGTGTTCAGGGGCACATGCATCTGTGTGTGTGTGTGTCATATGTGTGCAGGGGCACATGCATCTGTGTATGTGTGTGTGTCATACGTGTGCAGGGGCACATGCATCTGGGGGGGGGCGGTGTTCAGAAGTCAACCTCAGATGTCTTTCCTCAAGAGCCATCCACCTGGTTTTTAAGTCTCTCACACAGAGAACTGGGGCTTTCCCGTGAGGGCTAACCAGCCGGCTAGTGAGCCTCAGGGACCTGGCTGAGCCCGCCCTGGCAGGCACTGGGCTTACATGTGTGCCCATCAGTACACTCAGCTTTTGGGCGGTTCTGGGGCCCAAACTGGGCGTCCCGTTGCTTCCTGCCATGCATGTCACCCCCTGATCCGTTCTCCCTGAAACTAGTATTTTTGACCCAGGATCTTAGAATCCTGCACACATTTCCAGGAATTTTGAGGGGTTTCCTGCCTAAGATGGCGCCAGGCAGTCTCACAGGCTTCAAGATCGATTGTCTTCAACCCTTGCCAGCCGCATGTTTAGTTGTTTCATATACTAAATTTCCACTTTAGATTTGCCTGGCATGAAGCTGCCTCTCTCTGGAAATTGGCCGAACCAGAGGGTCGCCCCCCCACCCCTGGCTCCCATCGGCATCAGTGTGGCTTTAAAGCAAGATGCCTTTTCAGTGTGTGTTGCATCAACCAGGGTCACCGCCCCTAGGGTCTAGCTGTCAGTATGAAGAGAAACAGACTAGAGATGGGAAGCCCTGTTTGGGTGAACTGCTTTCATTAAGACAATAACAGCAGTTATTATTAGAATGTGGTTAGGTATCGAGATAGACTCATGGGGAAACACAGCTGGGATTTCTGCCTGCAGTTTGGAGCCAGCCAGGAGTCTCAGGTTTGCAGGGATTCAGAGCCTTGCCGGGGCTTCACTGGGAATCTGCTCACCCATGCCTCCCCAGAGACCACCTCACCTCATCTTCCCCTGAGCAGTCATCTCAATAGAAGGGAGAGCTGGCTGGCCAACCGTGATTGGCTAGGATGGAGGCAGTTGCTAGGTTACCAGTCCACTGAGACTGGGTGCATGAGTATTTGTGTGCAAACCCATCCTCCACCCTGTATCCATCCCACACAGCAGGCCTAATTCTTGCACATCCCGGAACAGGATCCAGCCACTTAAAGGGCCTGCCTCCAGTGCCCCCGCCCCTCTGTGTGGGGGAATGAAGACAGGCCTAACCTTTAACTCTTTGGGTTGTCTTGAATAGCTACTTGTCTCCTTGGGCCTCAGTGTCCCTTCTTGATTTCTGGAGTTCACTAATTTGTTCATTATCCATTCAGTTAATAGTGTCTGTCTGGATTCCAGACACTGTATGGAATACTAAGGATTGATAAGACCTGTTCTCTCTTGGGAAGGTGATAAATATTTCCCACTTAATCAAATAACATACACATGCATCAAATTATCTCTTTTCTTCCCCATCAGTGATTTTTCTAGCCCCTGATTTTTTTTCAAACTGAGCCTCTAGCTCTCCCCCATAAAAAAAAACATGTTGCCAGATTGGCCCTGAACCTCGGCACACTGTGGGCACACCCCATGTTTTTACTGTGTCCATGTATTTTTTTATTTTATTTTAAATGTACTTGTTTTCACCTGTACGGGTGTTTTGTCTGCATGTGTGTCTGTGCACCACACGTGTGAAGCGCCCATGGAGGCCAGAAGGGGGAATCAGATCCCCTGGAACTGCAGTTCCAGGCAGTGTGAGCCACCTTGTGGGTGCTGGGAATTGAACCTGGGTCCTCTGGAAGAGCAGCCAGTGCTCTTAAGCACTGAGTCACCTCTCCAGCCCCTACTCTGTTACATCTATTAAGGATCTTGGGAAGGAGTACTGCCGTGTTCAGTGGAATCCTGGTCCCTGGCCATGTGCAATTCCTGGCAAATCCAATATTGAGTGCATACTGGATGCAGGGAGCTTCCAAATTATCTCATAACTCAATAAAGTAGTGTGTGTGTGTGTGTGTGTGTGTGTGTGTGTGTGTGTGTGTGAGACAATAAGTTCCAAGATAGCAGAACTACACTGAAAAACTCTGTCTTGAAACACCAAAACCAAAACCAAAACCAAAAAATAAATAAATAAATAAATAAAATTAAGGCTCCGAACCTAGCAGTGGTGGTGGTGTTTAATCCATTCTCTCCCTCTCCCTCTCCCTCTCCTTCCCCCTCCCCCTCCCCCTCCCTACCTCCCCCTCCCTGTCCCCCTCTCGCTTCTCTCACTGTCTGGGACAGTGTCTCACCATGTGAGTACAGCTGGAGAACAGCCCTCCTGCTTCTACCTCTTGAGCTCTGGGGTGACAGGCATGAGCCATCACATCTGCGGGTGCTCGATTCTCCACCACAGGAGACTTGTTCAACAGGGTTAATTTCCCTCTGTCTTCCCATCACCAAAAGGATAGAGAGAGTGAGAGAGGAGGGGCAGACAGTCTGTCCCGAGGACGGACTCTGAGCAGCAAGGAAGAATTTTGAACCAAACGTCAGGCTGAGAGAAACCAGACAGCCGCCCCCTCTGTCCCTGGCTGTGTGTCTGAGCGGCACACAGCTGATTCCCAGACGGAACCGTTTTCAGATGTAAAGACCTGGGAAATGTCAATACTATTTTCATTCTCTCCGCTGCTGTTCATCCCTGAGACACCCCTCCCTATTGGGTGGGTGGGCGTGGACTCAGAATGAATCTGTTCTAGTTCTGAAGCCACAGTTTAAAAAGCACTTTATGCTTGAGACATGCAGACCTTTGGCCTCGCATTCCCGCTTCTAGGAATTTGTCCTAAAGAGAAGAATCCAGGGCTTGGGCAGAGAACTTGGCGTGGGTTGTTCCTCCTGTTATATTTTAATCCATGTTTTAGGGGTGTTTACATGCATGTCTATGCACCATGTGCAAGCAATACCCACAGAGGTCAGCAGAGGGCGTTGGGTGCCCTGGAGTTACAGATGGTTGTGAGTCACTATGTGGGTGCTGGGAATTGAACCTGGGTCCTCTGGAAGAGCAGCCAGTGCTCTTAACCTCTGAGCCATCTCTCCAGTCCTGTAGCAGGCTATTCTCTAAAATTGTGTGTGTGTGTTGTGTGTGTTGTGTGTTGTGTGTTGTGTGAGTGTGGTGTGTGTGTGTGTGTGGTGTGTTTGTGTGTGTTTGAGTGAGAATCTGGTCCCCCATAGGCCCAGAAGTTTGAATACTTGGTCCCAGGTTGTTTGAACTGCTTGGGTAAGTTCAGGAGGTGTAACGGAGCCTTGCTGGAGGACCTGTATCATGGGGATAAGCTGTGAGGTTTCAAAAGCCTGAGCTCTGTCTCTGCTCTCTGCTCTGGCCCAGCCGCCATTCCTGCTGCTTGCTGCCACGTTTCCCTGTCATTGACAGACTGTCACCCCTCCACCCTGAGTCCAAGCAAAGCCTTCCTTTCATGTGTTGATTTCTCACAGCGCAGAAACGTAGCTAATACAGTGTATTAGTGTGTACACGCAGCCTCGGGCGGACGCCTTGTAGCAGTCAGTTCTCTCCTTCTACCTTGTGGATCATGAGAATAGAACTCAGGTTGCCAGGCTTGGTGGCAAGTGACTTTACATAACCATTGAGCCATCTCATGGACCCTTAAAGGCTTTCTTTTTTTTCTTTCATTTTTTTTTTTGCTTTGTTTTTGTTTTTCTGTTATTCAAGGTAAGGTTTCTCTGTATATCTCTAATCAGGCTAGCCTCGAACTCTGTGATCCATCTGCCTCTGCCTCCCAAGTGCTGGAATAAAAGGCGTGTGCCTCCACCAGCACCTGGTTACAGGCTATTTTTTTTTTAAGATTTTATTTATTTATTATGAATACAATCTATACAATCTTCTGCCTGCATGGCAGCAGAGGGCACCGGATCTCATTCAAGGTGGTTGTGACACCATGTGGTTGCTGGGAATTGAACTCAGGACCTTTGGAAGAACAGTCAGTGCTCTTAACCGCTGAGCCATCTCTCCAGCCCCCACAGGCTATTTTTTAAATTATAAATTAGTATTTAGACAGGCATGGTGACTCGGGTCTATAATTCTAGCACTGAAGAGATGGAGGCAGGAGAATCTAGAGTTCAAGACCATCATCGTGACTTCATAGTGAGTTCAAGGCCAGCCTGGGTTACATGAGACTCAGTCAAAAAAAAAAATAAAGAAAGAAAAGAAAAGAAAAGAAAAGAAATATGGGCTAACAATAGGGTTCAGTAGGTAAAGGTCTTGCTACAGAGTCTGGCAATCTGAGTTTAATTCCTGGAACTCACATAGTGAAAGGAGAAACTGACTCCAGGAAGTTATCCTTTGACCTCCACAAGCATTCTGTGGCACGTGTGTGCGCGCATACACACAATAAAAACAGGATTGTGGGGGGGTGGTTCTCTGGGTAAAATAAGCTTGCTGTGCAGGCTTGAGGAACCAGCCCTGGGGTGGAGGATCCTGGGGCTGTAAGGCCAGGGGGTGAGGTGCAGACCCTGAGCTCCAGGTTCCGTGAGATCATGGCCTCCACGTGCACATGCTAAGGGAGGGGCATCTGCACCCCCTATACACACACACTCACCCCCATACAAGTAAACAGTAAACAAGTAGGTGATCATTGGCAAGGCACATGCATCCATTAGGCTTACAAAGAAAGCTACCACTCCCCGTGAGGGCGAAAACAAAATAGATGCTCTAAGGAAATGGGCCCAACATCAATTTCTAGGCAGGGTGATTCTGAGACTTTCTTTTTCTTTCTGTTTCTCTGCATTTCTGTCTTGGTTTGGTTTGTCTGAGGCAGAGTTGTGCGGCCCAGGCTATCCTCAAACTCCTGATTCTCCTGCTCCCACCTTCTGAGTGCCAGGACAGCAATGGACTTGTGGCTACGTGCCGTCCCTTATCTGACTTGTTTAGTGTGTGTCCCCACATGAGCAAGTGTGTTTCCCGTGACAGGGCACATTTCCTTGTATCATCCCCAGGCACCTCCAGCTACTCCAGCTGCCCCAGCTACTCCAGCTACTCTAGCTATTCTCTAGACCTGTAGAACAAGCTGAGGCAGGGATGAAGGGGAGGTTAATGAGGTCAATGACCGCCCTTCAGCCTGTGAAGAGTTTAAAAACAGGACTGGAGAGATGACCAAGCAGTTAAGAAGAGCACTGGCTGCTCTTCCCGTTGCCCTCGGTTCGATTCCCAGTGCCCCCTTGGTGACTCACAACTACCTGTAACTCCAGGTCCAGGGGATCTATCGCCACTCTGACCTCTGAGTCAGAGGTCAGATTCTGCATGCATACATGACAAACAGTTCATCTGAGGATGGTGCATGCTGGGAAGTTAGGTGAAGGGGGGGTGGGGAGTTCAAGGTCATTATTGGCTGCATAGTGAAGTGAGTTTGAGGCCGGCCTGGGCTACGTGAAACCAATTCCCCAAAGCACATGTCTCCATTCTAAACTGTCTTCCGAGCGAGACATCAGTTCAGGGGCCTGAACTTGGTAACCACTTGCCAGGACCACCCTGCCAGCTCACCACCAGCCGCCTAGAGGGAAGATGCTGTTTGCTCATGTCTATGCATGCTAAGGTTGAAATCGGTAAAATTGCCAGGCTTCCCAGGAAGGAGCACGAGAGATTTGTGTTCACAGCGAAGTATGGGGTCCCTACTACTTAATGCAGATGTGGTCTGGGTATTAGGGATGGTTTGGAGTCGGGGAAAAGAAAAAACAACATTAATCTAACATTTCCTGCCTGTGTGACTTCAGGCAAGACACTTCCCCTGCCTCAGTTTCCGTATCTGTACAATGGTAATCCAGCACTAGTAACATGGTCTCCAGGATTAGGCCAGTAACATACTCTATGGACTATAAAATATGACAGGAATAAACTATCCTTTTGTTTTGTCTCCCAATTGTTGTGTGTGACTTTGGGTAAATCAGTTACCTTCTCTGTGTGTCTGCTATGGGTCGATCGCAAGGCACTCAGAATGCCAGACTCTCCGATCTGGAAAGCCTCGGCCCTTCCAGCCCACGCACACTGATCTTGTAGACAGAGGCACTTATGTAACCTCCACTGGCTGTCTTCCACGGCAGAGAGCTCATGACCACACAAGTCCCTGCTACATATTCATGATACTGACTGGAAACAAAATTTTCCATATGAGACATTTGTTTAAGGACTGGTGGCGTGGCTCGGAGGTCAAGTACAGGCTTGGCTTGTGCAAAGCCCTGAGTTTAATCCCTGGCACCAACAAAAAAGAATATTTGTGGGACGGGAGAGTTGACTCCTTGGTTAAGAGCACTTGCTGCTCTTGCAGAGGACATAAGTTCAGTTCCCAGCAGTCATGTCAGAAGGCTCCCAACTCCAGGGGATCCTAATGCCCTCTTCCAGTTTCTGTGGGCACACACACACACACACACACACGTGTGCACATGCATACATATGAATAAAAACCTGGTCATCAGAGAGGGACTATGGCTGAGTTGGCAGAGCTCGAGCCCAACATGCATGAAACCCTGGGTTCTCTCCCCAGCACAGCATAAACCAGCATGGTGGCACGGGCTGTAATCCCGGCACTATTGAGGGGACAGTAGAATCAAGAGTTTGAGGTCGTCCTCTGCTACTCAGTGAGGGTGAGGCCTGCCAAGCGTATGTGGCCTCTAAAGCATAGGAATCTCACGTGGGACTCTTGGAACACAGCCTGGTAGCAGACCCCAGACGTGGGCACAGGAGGCTGGGGAAACTGTTTGCAGGGAGAAACTGAAAGTTTCTGTTGTGTGGCCACACAGAAGCAGGAGCCCAGGTCCCTAGCTGTGGGGACCTGGGCTTCCTCCTTCATGGCTCTGTCCTGTCCACAATGGCGGGACCATTCCTGAGTCCCCATGGGCTTCTGGATCCCAGATGTTGTCATTGTGAGCTGTGGGGTGAAGAGGTGACGTCACTGAGACCCCCGTTGTTAGTCCTGCACTGCTGGCTGACGGTGTGCCTCCCCTGTTTCCCTCCGCAGAGGAATATCTCAGAGTGCTGAATATGGGCCTGGCGGAAGTGAAGAAGTCCTTCCTGGGGCCTCTGTCCCCATCCTGCAAGATGGTTCAGATGATGAGACAGTTTTTGTACAACGTGCTGCCCGAGGACTCCTACAAGTTCGCCACCGGGAAGCTGCATGTAAGCCTCACCAGAGTCACGGACGGAGAGAACGTGGTGGTTTCCGAGTACACGTCCAAGGAAGAGCTCATTGAGGCAAGGCCCTGGCTGTGCCACCCCTGGGGCACCTGGGCAGCTCCGAGCAGCTCCCTCCCAGCCTCCCCCCTTCTTCCCTTCTCTGCTTTCCTGGCCCTTTGCTTCCATCATGCCAGCATCTCTGCCAGGAGCAGAGGTGACACAGAGAGGCCCACAGCCAGCCAGAGCCTGCCACCAGCCCAGTGACTTCCCCACCATGTCCTCTTCCCCTGTCTTCACCCTGCAGGTACCTCTGGGCTGGATCTGGGGCTTCAGAAACCTAGTGGTACTGCCCCCCCTCCCAGAGTCCAGAGACCTCCAGACCTGGGTTGAGACCCAGTTTTAGAAAGGATAATGAACAGTACCCAGGCTCCGCCTCTGTCCCCAGGAGCCTTGACAGAGATTGAATTACCATCTGGGGCTGTAGCTCAGCTGCTAGTGTCTGCCTAGCTCGAAGGAGGCCCTGCGTCCCACCCCATACGTAAGCAGAGGTGGTGAAGGTCATGCACTGCACAGCCAGGCTGGAGCTAGCCTGAGCTACAGGAGACCCTGTCTAGAAAGGTGGGAGCTGTTTTAAGAATGCCTGTTGTTGCAGAGGACCCAAATTTAGTCATCAAATTCACATTGGGTGGCTCATCACCGTCTGTAACTCCAGCTCCAGGGGATGCAAGGATTCTGACGCTCTTTTCCGGCCTCATGGACACTCATACACAGGGCACAGACACACACACACACACATGCATATACACATACGCATAAATAGAAATAAATATTTTGTTTTGTTTTGTTTTTAAGACAGGGTTTCTCTGTGTAGCCTTGGCTGTCCTGGAACTCTGTAGACCAGGCTGTCAAACTCACAGAGATCCACCTGCCTCTGACTCCCGAGTGCTGGGATTAAAGGTATGCGCCATCCCCGCATGAAATAAGTATTTTTAAAAAGTTTTAATGGGGCTGAAGAGATGGCTCAGCAGTTAAGAGCACTGGCTGTCCTTCCAGAGGACCTGGGTTCAATTCCCAGAATCACATGGTGGCCCCCGACCATCTGTAACTCCATTTCCAGGGGATCTGACACCCTCTTCTGACCTCTACAGGCACCAGGCATGCAAGTTGCACCCAAATATAAATGTTGGTGAAACATTCTTACACATAAAATAAATCTTTAAAAATAAAAAGCCAGGCTGCCTTAGTGCATGCCTTTAATCCCAGCACTCGGGAGGCAGAGGCAGGAGGAGCTCTGTGAGTTTGAGGCCAGCCTGGTCTACAGAGTGAGTTCCAGACAGCCAGGGATACACAGAGAAACCCTGCCTCAAAAGAAAATTAAAAAAAATACATAAATAAATGGTTGAATTTTCCCTCCACAGTTTCCCACTTAGAAAAGTTCACCCCCACTGTGACATGGCCGAGCTCTCAGATATAGATTTTAGTGACCAGTCGTGACCACTGAAAGGATCCTGGCTTCGCTCAGCTTTCCTTCATGAGACTTTCCATCTGCTATTCCACTCTCGTCTCTCCCCTGCCTGTGCCTAGCTCCAGCCTCCCCTTCCCTGCCTGTGCCTGGGTTTGGGGTGAGCAAGCAGCAGGCCCCTTGGATGACTAGTTCTCCACTCTTGGAGGGGCTGCAGTCTCCCTCTCAGCCTCTCCTAACCCCCACTCCTACCATGACATCACAGACCACCACACCCAAACCAGGCCACATCTGTGAGCTATTCCATCTCACTTCCAGCCCAGTGTCCCCTGCCTGACCAGACTCCCGTCCCTTCATCCCACCCTGCCTGGTCTCCTCTGGGGCCTCAGCAGCCATGGCCACCTCCTTCACCTCTGCTATGCACACTCCCAAGGATGGCGGCTCAGCCTCCTTTGAGGCCAGGGCCTGGTCCAGAACAGCCTCGGGTTCATGGAAGGCTGATGGTCAGCAGAGGACCCTGGATATGTCAAGGCCACCACCTCTTTAGGACATTGGGTCCGACTAACCCAGTAGACCACCAAGGACCCTACTGAGGATTGCATAGGAACTGAACATAGACTCTGTTTCCCAGACCAATGCCCTTACTTTAAGGAACCGGGGACTGGTAGGGGTCAGGGGTCAGGGGCACCTGTGCGTCTCTGCCACCCACTCCAGGGCCTGTGGCATCTCAGCGCTGTCTCTCCACAGGCCCTGTATTGCAGCTGCTTTGTTCCTGTCTACTGTGGCCTCATCCCCCCAACATATCGGGGTGAGGTAAGTGACTGAATGAGCTGAGACCCTGGGACATTTTCTACTCAGAATTCCTAATGTAGATGGACACCTGGGCTTTTAAGGGGAGCCTCCTCTACTTGGTTCAGGGGCCTCTCTAGACCCACCTGCCTTGTAGAGGACCTAGCAAGTCACGGTTCCAAGGCTTGCCAGGTTCTCCCAGAAGTCAGTGTGCAGAATATAGGCCCCAGAACACAGGGACCTGAGACCCTGATTGAGGAGAATCTCAGGGCCTTCTGGGCCAGTGGCCACAGGCTTCCATGTGCCCATGGTTAGCTCCGAGGTTCTAAGATAGTGGGGACACTGCTTCAGCAGTCTGGGCAGGCCATGACTCTGCACCTCTGGCTGGCCTCAGGGTGACCAGTGAGTGACCAGTTTCCTGGCTGCAGACTGAGTAGTGGGGATGCAGCCCCTGGTCTAGACATTATGTCAGCAAGTCTTTTTCGGGCTCCCGTGGGATACAGAGGCTCCTGGGGAAAGTGAGACTGTGAGTGGTTACTGTACTGGTCATCTCTTCCTCACAGGTGAGGAAAACAACAGGAGCCACACCCCCACCCCAAAAGAAAGGGGCGGGAGATAGGTGCACTGTGAGGCTGTGGGAGAGGCCTGGTCTCCTGAGTTCAGGAGGATAGACATCACACAGAGGCCAGCTCCACCAGGACAGCAGAGGGAGAAGAACCCAGGGTCAGAGCATTAGATTAGAATCCCCGAGGCCACTGCAGACACAGCAAGGGACCTTGCTCCACACCACCCACCATTTATCTTGGGGACCTCAGCCTTAAGGCTGGTCCTAAACAGTCTTGTGTCCCTGGTACCCACCCCGTGGCCCCAGTTGCTCCAAGTCCTCTCTGGCTGAGCTCCTGTCCTCTTCCCTGCAGAGGTACATCGACGGTGGCTTCACGAGCATGCAGCCCTGTGCCTTCTGGAAAGACTCCATCACCATCTCCACCTTCAGCAGCCAGCAAGATATCTGTCCTCGAGATTGCCCCGCCATCTTCCATGACTTCCGAATGTTTAACTTCTCCTTCCAGTTCTCCTTGGAGAATATCACCCGAATGACACACGCGCTGTTTCCCCCAGACCTGGTGGTGAGGGACAGGAGGGTCAGGGTGCGATCTACAGTAGAAGGAACCCTTGGTTTTGTGTCTCCCCACTCAAAGGGTCCAGGGTTTTGCCGTGTTTAAAGGGTTGCTAAAAACAAGCAAACAGGGCTCAGTTGGTAGAGTGCTTGCCTAGCATGCTGGAAGCCCTGGGTGTGATCCCAGTGCTGTGTAAACAGAGCCCAGTGGTGCCCATCTGTAATCCCAGTCCTGGGGAGGTGGAGGTAGGTGGATTAGGAGTTTAAAGTCACCCTTAGCTATATAGGGAGTTTGAGGCTAACCTGAGCTACATGCTACCCTGTCTCAAAACAAACAAAATCCTGTGGCAGTCTGTGGGTCAGCAAAGACCAAATGTTCCCAATTCAGTCCTCCTCAGAAAGAGCTTTATGGAGGGACCCCTCACGGACCCCTCCCAACATCCTCTGCAAAGATACCATCACTATCCCCATTTGACAGGTGGAGAAAGTAAGGCCGTGAGGGATTGCAACTACATAGCGCTGGGACTTGAACCCAGACCCCAAACTCTCTCCTTCCTATGACCCCCAATATGTGGCCTCTGGGTCCCCAGAAATGCCCTACCCCACCATTTCCTACAGTCAGAGGTGGGAAGTCCAGCCTAGGGCTTGCTGACAAGGCCTTGGGGAGCTGGTGTCAGCATGTAGAGCATGGCTATGGTGGGGCAGTGACTCTCTTGGTGGCTGCAGCCTCGTTCATTTTCCTTTGTCACTACCTAGATCCTGCAGGGTTACTACTATCGGGGATATGATGATGCGGTCTCATACCTGCGGAGGCTGAGTGAGTAGCGGGAACCCAAGGAAGGGGAGGGTGGAAGGGAGGGCAAGGGGTGGGGATGGAGGAGACCCAGAAGCCTGCACTGCCCAAGGTAAGCCACTGTGGCTGCCAGTTGACCTATGAGACAGTGTTTAGGATATTTCTAAAACACGTATCTGTGAAATTAAAAATAAAGCCAGGGTTGGAAATGCAGCTCAGTTGGTGGAGTGTTTGCCTGGCACACCCAAAGCCCTGGGTGCAATCCCCAGCACTGCATAAGACAGGGGAGGTTTGTGAGCTGATGCTGGCACCCAGGAGAAGGCTGGAGGATCAGAAGTTCAAGGTCATCCTTGGCTGTATAGCTTCTTCCAGGCCAGCCTGGGCTGCTCAGCACCCTGGGTCAAGTAGATGTGACTAGTTACATTTGAGTGACATACTGATCAGCCAATCAAAAAGAAGAACCACTGTCCTTCAATGGTCTGGACTCCTCTAGTCCTTATCGGATGAATAGAGTAAGTACAGAGACTAAACGCTCAAAGGCCATGGTGTGGCAAGCATCATTGGGGAAAGAGACTAAAGACCTGTCTGTACTCAGGGTTAACTCCTTAGGGTGCAGTTTCATATGGAGGGAGTCCAGGGCCAAGGGCGCTTACCTAACGCTGGCCCAGCCTTTCTCCGTGTGATCTTTGGACTAGCTGTATAATTTTTGTTTGTTTGTTTTTGTTTTGTTTTTTGGTTTTTCGAGACAGGGTTTCTCTGTGTAGCTTTGGAGCCTATCATGGCACTCACTCTGAAGACCAGGCTGGCCTCGAACTCACAGAGATCTGCCTGCCTTTGCCTCCCAAGTGCTGGGATTAAAGGCGTGTGCCACCAACGCCTGGCTGATTTTTTTTCTTTTAAATCACAGTCTCCACGGATCTCTGTGAGTTCGAGGCCAGCCTGGTCTACAGAGTGAGTGCCAGGATAGGCTCCAAAGCCACAGAGAAACCCTGCCTCAAAAAAAACCTAATAAAGGGGCTGGAGAGATGGTTCAGAGGTTTAGAGCACTGACTACTCTTCCAGGGGTCCTGAGTTCAATCCCAGCAACCACATGGTGGCTCACAACCATCTGTTATGAGACCTGGTGCCCTCTTCTGGTGTGCAGATATACATGGAAGCAGAATGTTGTATACATAAAAAATCTTTAAAAAAACAAAAAAGAAAAACCAAATAATAAATAAATAAATAATCCCAGTATCATGGAACACTTGGCTTCATGCCTTTGAGTTCCAAGTGTTCCTTATTCTGACAAGGCTATACATCTCTGTGACTTGCCTTGGGCCACACGCCTTTAATCCCAGCAGAGGCAGGTGGATCTCTGTGAGTTTGAGGCCAGCCTGGTCTACAGAGTGAGTTCCAGGACAGCCAGGGCTGCACAGATAAACCCTGTCTCAAAAAAAAAAGTCTTGGAAAAAGAAATATTTGGGGGTGAAACTAAGGGTTGAACGATATTTTCTATAATATATACTAGAATGTACTAGAAACACATTCTTCAGATTTGCTTCCTGCCTTCTACAGCGCCCTTATCCTCTTTCCTTACTTTGTCATCCAGGCATCCAGGGACTTGAGAAAACAGAATGATGGGAGGGAGGGAGGAAGAAGAGGGAGAGGGAGAGACAGACAGAGACAGAGAGACTTGCACCCCTGTTTCCCCCAGAGCCTGGAACCTTTGGCCACCAGCTGGGCGCCCTCCACTCTCTCCTGGGTGCTGGTGTTTTTCAGGGACTTGAGGTCGGGAAGATCCTACGATTTGATACTTAGATTTTGGAGGCGACTCCGTTTCCTCACACCCCTCTGCACCTATCTACCTGCGAAGGTGCCTGTCCCCTCTTGCAAAGGAAGCCTTGTGATGTGCGAATCCTCCGCCAGGTGGCGCCAGCGCACACGCACGAGTCCCTTCCTCACGCAAGGTCTCTTGGATTTTTCTACTGGTACCGGATATGACCAGGAGCTCCCGCGAAATTCCTGCTGGTACCCAGAGCCATACTATGAGGCCCCACCCGCCACTAGGAAGAACCCAGATTGTTCTCTGCTTTGTTGCGGGGGTGGGGAGAAGCAGTCGTCACAGGCAGAATGGTGCCACCTGGACCCCACCCCTTTCTCTCCTCCCTCCCTTGCCAAAGCTCTCATCCACCCAGATACTCCTGCAGCTCCCTGACAGGAAGAGGCAGGAGCTGGAGGATGCCAGCCCGCACCCAGCTGTGGCCAGCACGCCCCCCCCCCCACTGCCTCAGACAAGGTCTTCCTACACACGCACCATTGCTCACCCCCAAGGTTTTCTGGAGAGGCAGGGACTGGGGCTGTTAGTGCTGGCCTAGCAAGCATAAAAACCCAGGTTTAATTTTCAGTACTTCATAGCCCTGGCAGTGTGGCACATGAGGTAATCCCAGAACTGGGGAGATAGGAGCAGAGGGCTCAGAAGTTCAGGGTCATCCTTGGTATGTAATAAGTTTGAGGCTAGACCAGCCTGGGCTACATGACACCTTGTCCCCAAAAAGAAAAGTTTCCTGGAGCCCTTTTATGATTCCTGCCTTCCCTCACTTCCCGATGGCCAAACCCCCCTTAATCTGTTCTCTATCATTACGGTCTTCTTGCCTCAGCTCTCCAGTGCTGGGACAGCACCGTGTGCCACCACGGCTGGCCATGTATCGTGTCTATGTACATTTTGCACACACCCTTATAATAGGCTATGAGCGCAACAAATCTGATGTGTTGTGGTTTCTCCTAGACGCTGCGTACCTTGACTCTCCGAGCAAGAGAGTGATTTTCCCGAGGGTGGAAGTATACTGCCAGATTGAGGTTGCCCTTGGCCATGAGCCCCCAGCTCTGTGGGGCCACCATGAAGATTCCTCACGACCCCATGAACAGGAGGCCCCCAAAGAGGACAGAAAGGACAGCCCGTCCCCAGCTTCCCCACCAGTGCAGACACCTGAATCCAGGGGTAAGGGGGTTGTGGGGTCACCACCGGGCTCGTCATCTGAGCAGTCATCGGCATCACCATCGGCCATGTCCCAGCTGGGCCCAGTAGTGAGGCCCGAGCTGGCCACTGACCCCAGTGACATTTGCCCAATAAATCTTCAAACTGCAAACCCCGAGCAAGGAGTGAAGGACGGCAGTCAACTGGACCTGGGTGCTGACGACGACCCTGGCACAAATAGCTTGCCACCCGTGTTGCACACCTGGCTGTCCTCTACAGACACACACAGCTCAGAGGCTGGATCCTCAGTGCCCGTGTCATCCCCCGAATCCCTTCATCACTTGGGACACACTCAGGCAGCCACAGCAGCCAGGACAGACCCCGGACTTCTGCCCTCAAGCCCTTCCACACCACCTGCCCTGTCACCTGTGGAGGAGCTGGGCCCGGAGCAGCCCACAGGTATGACTTCCTGCTCTGGCCCTCAGGCTAGCAGTTCGCTATATGGAACTCAGAAATACCAGTTGGTTGGATTAAAGGCATGTACCACCACTGACTGGCTAAAATAAAATAAATCTTTGGAGGAGGGGGTGACTTTTGGAGTCTGGGTGTCTCTGTGTAGCTTTGTAGACCAGGCTGGCCTCAAACTCACAGACATCGGTCTGCCTTTGCCTCCCGAGTGCTGGGACTAAAGGTGTGCGGTGCCACAGCTGTCTGGCATCTTTGCTCTTATTTGTTATTTGTAAAATGGCCCAGTGCCCCCTGCCTGCCACCCTCGTCACACCTGTGTGCTCACTCTGGCTGCAGGGCCTCCAGCCTCTTCACAGCTGACAAGCTGGGCAGCACCGGACACCAGGAAGCCAGCCCCCCACAAGCCTCTGGTGTAAGTGTCTCCTCCCTCAGGGCATGTTCCTGCCTTTGCTCAGGGGAGGCCCCAGCTAAGAGATGTTTCAGCCCTTCTGGCTGCCTGGACACTACCCAGCTCGTCTAGTCCAGGGCAGCGGTTCACCCTTGGCGCCCTCTTCTTTCCCGAAGTGAGGCGCTATGTGGAACACGCCTGTTATGGGAGTGACGCTATCCCTCTGTGCCCTCCTGCACACACCGGGTGCACCCTGTTCTAGGGCAATGGGAGCCTGTGCACTCCTGGTCCGGGGTCTTATTTTGGGTGAAGCCACAGTTGGAAAGGCCCTAACAGGAACATCGTCCCAACCTGTGGTAGGCCCTGGTGGTGTGGTGAACTCTCAGATCTCTTTTGAAGTTGGCATGGTGGTGCACGGCTTTAACCCAGCACTGTGACCGTGAAGTGAATGTAAAGGGCTGAGCACAGGCGAGCCTGTATTCATTGCCTGCTGCTCTCCACCATGGGTGCCAGGAGACCAGCTGTTTCACCTTCAGGCCCTCTTCACTTCCTCTCAGTGATAGACGGTAACCTGGAATTGTAGCCAAATAAAACCTTCCTGCCTTAGGTTGCCTTTGTCAGGGTGTTTACCACACCAGCAGGAACCGCAGGAAGAGAGAATGCCTCAGTTGTCTGGGTTGTGTAACCCACACTCTCCATTATCTCTGCAGGCACCACAGGCCTGGAGATCTGTAGTTTTTTTTTTTTTTTTTTTTTTTTTTGTTTTTTGAGACAGGGTTTCTCTGTGGCTTTGGAGGCTGTCCTGGAACTAGCTCTTGTAGACCAGGCTGGCCTCAAACTCACAGAGATCCGCCTGCCTCTGCTTCCTGAGTGCTGGGATTAAAGGTGTGAGCCACCAACGCCCGGCGAGATCTGTAGTTCTTAAAGATCCCTGGGAACTACATTTCCCAGGCTCCCTTGCTGATTGGGTAACAGTTGGATTGACCAGTGAAAGGCACCCACCTGCCCTTTCATCTTTCTTTTGGAAAAGCAGGGTTGAAACCTTGTGTTCTTTTATTCTGTCATTGGATAAAAGACAGTGGGCTGGCAGCCCGGCCTCAGCATTCTGAGTTCTGAGACTATAGGTGTGTGCTGTCTTGCTCTTGGGCACTCTTCCTTAGACATTTCCGTTTTGTTTCACATCGAGTTTATGTACATGTAACCCCCATTACGTATGATTTTAACTATAGTTGGGGGAGGAGGGTGTGGCTGCAGAGATGGTTCAGTGGTTAAGGGTAAAACTGTTCTTACAGAGAACCTGATCCAAGTTCAGTGCCAGCACCCACACTGAGCAGCTCACAGCAGCCTGGAGCTGCAACTCCAGGGGATCTCATGTCCTCTTTTGTCTCCATGAATGCATACTTCCATACAGACACACATACATTAAAAAAAAAAAAAAAACCTTTAAAAACCTTTGACAGTATCACTCTGTGTGACTTTAACCTCTTTGCATCTACGTTTAGTAGGTATAAGGTTGGCCTGGTATGGCCCAGATAAATATTTAACAATAATCAGAAATGTTTGCTGGGGAACTCCAACCTTAGCCAGTACCACTGGGTGTCCTGGGCTGGGGCAGGATGCTGATGGTGGCAGACACTGTTCAGGCCATAACCAACCACCTCCTTGGTTCTTTGCCCAGGGACTGTCCTGCTGTGGATTCAAACAGGGCAAACAAGATGTTCAAGAAGAAACAGAAGACAAATGCGACCAGAGAGTGCTTCCAGAGAAACCTTCGGTCCAAGAAGCCAGCTAGCAAACTGCAGTAAGTGTCTGCCACTCATGGTTAATGGATGGAAAGTCCTGCTCTTCTGGGCAAGCTCAGAGCTTATGGTTAAGACATCTGGGCTCTCTGAGTCTCCATTTTCTGACCTGCAAGAGAGGGGTGTGTGTGGTAGAATATTATTTTCAGATGTGTGACTTTTGTTTATGCTGCATCTATTTAACTCTGTGAAGCTGTGATTCTTTGCCTGTCTAAAACACCTGATGGTTTAATAAAGAGCTGAAAGGCCAATAGCCAGGCAGGACGAAGGACAGGCGGGGCTGGCAGGCAGAGGTATTAATAGAAGGAGAAACAAGGAAGAAAAGTGCCAGAGAACAAGGAGAGGAGGACATCGGGAGTCAGCCACCCAGCCATTTCCCAGAGAGGGCAAGCGGCTACCCCGGGGTCCACAGCAGGTGAAAGTGGGGCTTGGAGCGCTAACTGCTCCTGTTTCCCCTCACATGTGTCCTTGGCTTCTGGAATCCAGGCCCGCTCCTTGCCCGCTCGACTTCCCTGTACTCTCCACTTCTAAGACAGTTTGGGTCACCTACAAGCCTCATCCCAACGGGACCCAAGAATACAGCTGCCCTGAGGTATGGAACCCCTGTGGGTGTCCCCAGCGGTGACCCTGCCTCTCCTGGCCCAGATGGCATCCAGTCTGAGCATGTGCTCTAGCTTCATTTCGTTCTTCCCTCCCTTCCCGGCACATCCATAGTCAGCTCCAGTCTATTGCGTAATCAGAGGATGTCTGGGAGCCAGGTGTGGTGCACACGTTTAATCGCAGCACTCGGGAGGCAGAAGCAGGTTGGGTCTCTGTGAGTTCAAGGCCAGCCTGGTCTACAGAGTGAGAACCTGTCTCAAAAACAAACAAACAAAAAAGAGGAGAGAAAAAGAGACTCAGAGAGAGACAGGCCAGGGCAGGGGTGGGTGGAGCGGGAGCTGGGATACTGGGGGAGGTGGTGGCGCACACCTCTAATCCCAGCACTCAGGAAGCAGAGGCAGGTGGGTTCCTGTGGCTCCAAGGGCAGCCTGGTCTGCATGTCAAGTTGCAAGACAGCCAGGGCTACACAGCAAGATCCTGTCTCAAGGGGCTGGAGAGATGGCTCAGAGGTTAAGAGCTCTTCCAGAGGTCCTGAGTTCAATTCCCAGCAACTACATGGTGGCTCACAACCATCTGTAATAAGAACTGGTGCCCTCTTCTGGCCTGCAGGCACACATGCACGCAGAACACTGTATACATAAATAAATAAATAAATACATAAATTAAATAAAGATCCTGTCTCAAAACAAAACAAATAAAAAGAAGAGAGTTGAAGATAAGTGCACAGATAACCTCCAGATTGTACCCGTATGTCTGTGACCTACCTGCATCTGTACAGGCATAGTACACTAACCACACAGCTGAACCGAGCAGCCTGGAGACCACCCCCACCTCTCTGAAAACCAAGTATCAACTAACCTTTTATAGACTGAATAGTATTTCAAACACCTTTTTAAATCACTTCCTCCTGGGGAATCCCCTTTGCAGAGCAGCTAAGGGGTCTGGGATAATAAAGTGAACCCCTAAACTGGCCTTTGGGACAATCCTAGATCCCTGGTTTTGGTCAAGTGCAACAGAGGGAACGCTGGAAAGAGGTCTCGGTGGAACTAACTTCAGGATGTCCCTAAGTGGGGGCACTCAAAATGACAACTCTTTGTCCTTTCTTAGGGAGTGGGTGTACAGAACTCCTAGGCTGAAGCAGGAGAGACCCCAGTGACCTCCAGGGTCCAGCCTCCCACCCAAGGCTGCCAGTCGGGACCAGGGGATGCCCTCGGCCATCCAGCAGTGCAGAAGGTCTGCTTCCCCAGTGTGTGTTTCCTTGTCTGAAGAGTCTTCTGCCCACCAAAGTCTCCTTTTATAATCACTGGAACCCCTTGAAGCTGTTTCCTGGGATCTCCAAAGGGGAGGACCTGACCAGCCTTCTGGGCCTCAGGGCTTTTTCAGTTCCCTCATCCCTGGAGTTCTATGGCTCAGCCATGCAGACCAGCAGCCGTGGGCTTTCCCAGTCTTGGGGGTAGTAGTGGAAGATGTCAAGGACCAAATGTCCCTTCTCCCAGCCCCAGTGAGGGCAAAGTGTCGTTCATGCTGCTATGACAGTAATTCAAAAGGAAGATGTCTTCAGCCTCGGGGATACTTTGGGGGACATGTAAAATTAAACATCTGCTCTCAAGCTGTCATGGGACAGCAGCCCCCAAATGGCTTAAGCGCACAAGTTCTTCCTGAGGGGTAGAGATGAGTTGAGAAAGGGGAAGCTGCCTTCTTGAGGGCACCAGCCAAGCTTCTGTTGTGTCTGGATCTCATCATTCCCACCAGGCAAGAATGAGACCACTGCCACAACTGAACTGAACTTGAAGCAAGCTTTATTAAAAACAGGCCACACTGATGGACACTGGCAAGGTCCATATCTGGGATTCCCAGAGAATGGCCATGAATTACCTTAGACCAGGGCTGATAGAGGCAAAACCCACAAGGTTATGTGCTTCCCACCTTCATCCAATCAGGGCAAGCATGTATCATGACATACTTCCTGCCTAAGTACCTCTCACCTATGTGTGACCAAGCATGTCCTGTGCAGTTTGGGCAACCAAGCTTGTTTACAGAAGTGAAAACACATGGCTTGTTATCTTACATGAACAACAGCACCCAGCATTTCAGGAAGTCATCTGTCCTTGGGCAAGTGGGACTTACAGGTTAGAGGTATTTTTGTTTTATAGACCAATTAAGCATGGTAATTTAAACTTAAAACATAACTTTAGCCCTCACACTTTGAGTTTCCAGCAGAATTGATGCAGACCGTGAGAACACTGGAATGAAAGAAAAATAAAAAGGAAGATAGAATCCTAGCTGTGGTAGAGAAGAGCGTTTATAGTAGATACACAGAGAACAGCCAGAGGCATCTGGAAGAGTCCAGAATGAACATGACCTCAATCCAAGCCATGAGAGGATGTGAGGGAGGGGAGAGGGGGCAGCCAGGAGCCAAGAGGCTAGGAGGCAAGGAGGCCAAAAGGTAAAAGGGTAAAAAGACCAGGCAGCCCAAATGGCTGGATTATAAAGGGAAGGGCAGCCCAGCCCCTGGGCTGGAGCGTTCAGGGTAGGGGGTGGGGTGTGCCAGCCAGGAGGACCCTGCAGGGACTGAGGGGTGCTAGGAGATCCCGGTGGCCAGGTCTGCTTTGTTAGTGGACATCTCAGCCCTTTGTCTTGGTTTGAGACCTAACAAGCACTACCTCTGGTTGAGCGGTCCAGAGGCCCCCAGGCTCAGTTGATATGAAGCACGGATGCACCAGACTGGGCAGGTTGGGGGTCCATGCTTGCCTGCACCCCACACTTGCCCTTCTCAGAGTCTCTTGGTCTCTGCAAACACTGTAGGTTTGCTGAAGTCTGCTGTGAAGAAAGACTGTCCTGCAGCTTGCAGCAAGGTGGAGTCTCTCTGGCTAGGATTTGGAGGACATGGGTCTCGCTATAAGCCTCAACACTCCCAGCCTGTCCAGCAGATGTGCCCAAGGTTCCCTAGAAAAGAAACCACCCCAGCAAGGAGGCCCAGGCTGCCCTCAGGCTCCAGCAGCATTTGCTTAACAAATACTCAAATGCAAAACCTAGAGCCAAGGCTGATACTCAATACAAGCTTGACTTGGCCACTGAGGACCGGGATAAATGTAAGCACAGAAAGGGGGCCCCTGAGGCAAGGAGACCTTGGAGGAGCCTAAACTTAATAGTGGTTTCTGGGAACAAAATGGACTTTTGACAGGCCAGAGAGGGAGGTGGTGACTCCAATCTAAAGGAGCAGGGGCTCAAGAGAATTGCTAATTGTGTCTGTATGGGTATATAAACTGGAAACCTTGTGGAATCTGAGAGAAGTTTTGAAGAGAGAACTTTGGGGAAACAACTTTTTTTTGAATAAAGGACCATGAAATCCTTTCAGGCAGCCCTACCCACTTGCTGTCTTGCCTCTGGCCTGAACCCTGAGAGAACACTGAGGCTGGAACTTGGGGGTTCTCCTTTAAATTCAAATTTGCTAGGCAGCCTGTATTTTCACTTGCTAATTCCGGTGACTTTAATTAGTTCCTTTTAATCCTTCTTTCATTTGTTTTCTTTTTTGTTGTTTGCTTTGTTTTTTGGTTTTTGAGACAGGGTTTCTCTGTGTAGCTTTGGATCCTGTCCTGGAACTCACTCTGTAAACCAGGCTGGCCTCCAACTCACAGAGATCCTCCTGCCTCTGCCTCCCGAGTGCTGGGGTTAAAGGTGTGCGCCAGCACACTTGGCCATTCCTTCCTTTATCAGCCTACTCAGGGGCTGAATTTTGTTTGTAGACCAGGCCTTACATAGCCCAAGCTGAGCTCAGACTGGGTAGTGTTGGGTCTCAAAGAACCAACACCCCCCACCCCCCACCCCATAGCTAACTGAGGTGCCTGTTTAGCATATCAAAGTGGAGGCTTCCCTTAGGCCCTACTCACATTACTTGTTACAGAATCATCCTGGCAGCCATCCCATGGTGTCCCGACCTGCAGGACATCAACCTGGGCCAAGAGAATTGGGGATAGGGAATGGGGACAAGAGACGCAGAAAGAACGACCACAGGACAGGATTCTGATCAAGTGGCAGACTTAGTTTTTCTCAGGCTAGCTTATATAGTCGGCAGAGCAGGATATGGGGAGGGGTAGAATGGGTTGTTTGCGCACCAGGTGTTAGTATATTAGGCAGGATATTAGGAAGCCACAAAGAGGATGTTTGGCAGGGTAAAGAGTTCATGAGTAAGAGGTCCAGGAAGGGTTGCCTAGGTGACTGAGCCTGTGGGTGGAGGACTGGGTCAAGTTGTTTCTTTTCTTGAGCTGAGGTTCTAAGGAGCTGCTATGTAAAGGTTAACTATGTGGCCGGCCAAGCATGGCCTAGGATCTCATGCCAAGCCCTGAGATCTTTGGCTCCCAACACCATGGCCCCTCTCCAAGCCTTGAGCATCACTTTCCTGATTCCCCCACCCCAGCGTCTCTGATTCCTACATAACCCAGCCATTTTGGTTCCTCTTGGTCCATGCTGTGGCTCCACCCAAGCTTGACCCGAAGCCCCCTCTTCTCTTCCTCTCTCGACCCTGCCCCCAGTCTCATGCCTCACTTCAGTCTACTGGGCATGTTCACTCTGGACTCTCCGATGCCTCAGGCTGGTCTCTCCTTTACTCTGCAATAACCCTTCTTGTCAGCCATGTCCTCCTCGTGTTTTCATTCAGACACGTGGCAGAGAATAGCCTCCTTGCTCTACCTCTGCACAGTCATGTTCAGCTTTGCAGACTATTAAAAAAAGAGAAAGATGTCTGGCCCAGTCTCTCTGTGCCTGCCTGTCACCGTGGCATTGTAGCGACAGTCAGGAAGTCAATGTCTTGCTCCCAACATTGCAGATATGTAGCCCGGGGCTTCTGATCACCCCACCTGTGACCCCTTTGTTACTGTATCAGCTTGATGTCACCCCAAGATAGACCACCTGAGAAATACCCAGAGAGAACTCAGGACAGGGATAGTGAGGCTGTCCCCCCAATCAAGCAGGCTCTTGTTGTCCTGGATGGGACAGGGGGCAGCCATTTTGTTTCCACTGGATAGGGCAAGGGGGTTGTCCTCTAACTTCCCTGAAAAGACCCAGATCACACTCTGAGAAAGTCAACATCTTTATTGGCTCAAACAACACAGTACAAAAATGAGACTTGGAGGCCAGCCTTGGGAACTCATACCAAATACTCTACTTCCCAGAAGATAAGAAACTATGTCCAAGGTTTGGAGAGGTGACTCAACAAGATACAGTGCCCTCTTCTGACCTCTGTGGTCACTGCACTCATGTGCAGCAAAAACCCACACACACATAACTTAAAATAAAAACAAAATCTTTACATAAATAGAAGAAACTGTGTAGTTCAGTGTGGTGGCACACACCTGTAATCCCAGCTATTGTTAGGCAGTGCAGAATTACCAAAAGTTCAAGGCCAGCCTGGACTATGTATGAGATGAATAAAAGTAATAAAGAAAAATAAATTACGTACTTACTAAAGGTTCCTGACCCTCATTTCAAAACTTAGCTCTTGCATATCAGTGACATCTCTGAATACTGCCTAAAATAAATCTATAAAGGTCACTGAGTGCCAAGAAAAACACCTTGAAACAATAAAAAAAAAAAACAACTGGATGATTTTATTTAAACTTCCTGCAAGGGTGCCTCAGGCTTGAGGCCAGCCCCACCGGAGCCCAGGCCTCCCAACCCTCACTCTGTCTCCCAGCCCGACTTGCTGTGAACCTGACATGCCCACAAGATTCGGTCTGTCATCCAGGCTTTAATGCCCACAGCCACACCTTCCTGCTGACAGCCCAGGGAGTCAGTGGCCCTATCACCTGAGTGTGTCAAGCTGCCCACCTGTGTCACTGGCCAGCTGGGTGGCCTTTTGCACCCACATCTCATAGTTGTGCAAATAGACTTTGTCTACAAGAGGAGCCGTCTCAGGACACTCCACCTGCTGGGAGACTGATTCATGTCCACAACATGCAGGACAGGACAAAGACTGTGTGTCCTAGGTCATGGGAGCATCTCATCACAACATACAGAAAGACAGAATGAAGGCTGCATGCCCTAGGTCATGGGAGCATGTCATTACAACCCGTTTATGGTGGGGTGTGGTGGCACATGGTTGTGATGTCAGCACTGGAGAGGCAGAAACAGAAGGGTCCCTGAGGCTCTCAACATTACACAAACCTACTAGGCCAGTCCCAGGCCAGTGACAGATCCTATCTCAGGAAAACAAGGTAGATGGAACTGGAATCGGCCATCTGAGGTTGACCTCTGACCTAAAGCCACACCCTACATAACCCCAACAAAGACACACACAGGCTCACACACACCCCTAGCTAAGACTCATTGGAAGCTGGCTCTGGCTGGTGTCAGTTGGCCTGCTTCACGATGGTGCGATGCAGAGATGCAGAGTTGAGGCCTCTCCTCAGGTTCAGTGGTTAGAGCCTGCTCTCCTTACCCGAACCCAGTGCCCACCCCTAACATGGCCTCTGGGTCCGAGTTCCAGAAAGAAAAACATTCTCAGACAGTGCCAACTACACAGAGCATCGTTGTCCATTCTCCAGACGGGTTTGAGAAGCTTAGAACCGTGCCATCCTGCAGTGTCTTCGGGGCCTCTAGGTCAAAGCCGCTGACTCTGAACTAGTCCGAAAGAACTTGGGTATGAGATTTGGCCTTCAGTCTGGACTCTGGCCAGCCAGGCTCGTGATGTTCTGGGAGGGGGAGAAGCCACAGCAAGTCAGCAGGTCCCATTCTGCAAACAGCAAGGCCTCCCTGCCCCATGCACAGTTGTCCCCAGTCTTTCTACCTCAGCTGCAGTCTCCAAACTGCCTCTGTCACCTCCTGGTGGCCTCCAGGAACACCGGCTCCACCTGTCTCGGCTGCCAGTCCTTTGACATTTGACTACCACTTAATTCTGTCGTCGTGGTTTAAATTCTGACTGAGGGGCCAGAAAGATGGCTCAACAGGTAAAGGCATTTGCCACTAAGCCTGAACCCACGTGGTAGGAGAGAGTCAACTCCTACAAGCTGTCCTCTGACCTCCACACATGCGCTATGGCACTCACACAACAAATAGATGTCATTTTTAAAAGACAATTTTAAGGTCTGATGGAGCACATCAGAAAAGTCAGGAGATCACTTGTCCCCTGTGCCCCTCCCCTTCGGCTCTCACCTGCTGGGCCTTGCTGGACAGGAAGTGGGCATAACTGTGTCCCTTGTATTGCCCTCTGGACTGCATGAGGGTGCAGATGGCACAGCTGTGGTTGGCAGAAAACTTAAGTGAGCCAAAGGCACATGGTGGCGGTCTGTTGACAGGGCTCCTGTCTTCCTCTGAGAGGCGGGCCTTCTGTCTGTCTAAGGAGGCCACCAGCTTTCTGAGGGAGGCATCTGAGAACCCATTAAAAAACTTTTTGAAGCTGGGGTACTTCCGGATCTGAAACAAAAGTGGATGTTGTCAGTGCTGCAGGCAGGGTCCCTCCCACCCCAGCCTGCCCCTAGTATCCGTGGTGAGCACCCCTTCCCCTAGAATCCACGGTGAGCATCCTTCATTAAGCCCCTTCACCACCCACTCTTACTTCTACAAGTGTGGCTCAGCTACAAGGCAAAGCAAAAACTGAATGCACATACATGTAAGCTCTGCACAGAACATGTCACTCTGACCTCTGTTTGGCTATAGAAATGGAGAAGATCAGATCCCCTCTCCAAAATGGTTAGGGGTAGAAGTGAGATAGTTCATGCAGAACAATTAATGGCTTCTTTTTTTTTTTTAAATGTAGTGTTGTCTTTTTGTGATTTTTATTTCCTTTCAACAATTTTAGTATTGCTTTTGAAATATAGGCTTTTTGTTGTTGTTAAAGATTTATTTATTGTGTATACAACATTCTACCTTCATATATCCCTGCAGGCCAGAAGAGGGCACCAGATCTCATTACGGATGGTTGTGAGCCACCATGTGGTTGCTGGGAATTGAACTCAGGACCTCTGGAAGAACAGCCCGTGCTCTTAACCACAGCCATTTCTCCAGCCTCCAATTAATGGCTTCTTAGCCCTACTCTAAAGTCCTGCTGGTCAGTTCCCTTCTCTTCATATCTGAACATGGCAGCTGCGGGGTCTCCTGGGGTGGCCCCAAAGACTTGGGTCGCATGGGGTTTGAGATCCTGGCATAATGATGGGGAGTAAGGACCTGGGGACAAGGTGGTCCAGACAGTGGGGTGTGTGGATGCATCTTGGGGAGGGCTGTGGTCTTCATACTCTTACTCCTGGCAGCCATGGCAGAGGCTGTTCTCAGGAAGGTACAGTGCTGATTTTCCCCACGGCACGTGGTGCAGGAGCTCTGGGTGGACGGGTGGTCTTATGCAGATGTTCAGGGCTGGGGGTGGGAGGTGGAAAGCTGAGGCACCTTCACTCCCTCACTTAGGACCTGCCTGTCTCTCAAGGACAGGAGCCTGTGCGGGACAGATAAGCTACGAGCTTGAAAGGACTGGATCCGGCTATGCTGCTCACCAGCATGGCTGCAACAGCAAAGTGTCCTTGCAGCAGGATCTGAAGGGTTGGAGGGTTCAAGGTCTTGGGGTGCTGGGGATTTGGTTTGGGGAGCCATTGAACATTCTGGTGTTGTGTGTGTGTGTGTGTGTGTGTGTGTGTGTGTGTACACAAGTACACAAGTGTACATGTACACATAGAGGCCAGAGGTATTAGATGTCCTGCTTTAGAACTCTACCTTATTTATTCCCTTGAGACAGGGTCTCTCACTGACCCTGGAGGAAGGCTGGCCACCATTGAGCCCCAGGATCTTCCTGTCCTCCTCTCTCCCCACCCCACCCCCAATACAACCCTGGGCTTATGCCTGTTTTACATGTGTGCTGGGGATTTGAACTCAGGTTCTCAGGCTCTCTTACCTGCTGTGCCATCTCTCCAGCCTGCCTGCACCTATTATTTTAAACTGACATTCTTCTCACCTGCCTGTGTTAGCTTTCTCTGCATAGGCACTGTTTGGTCAATTGGGGGTTATCCCTACTTTGCAAAAGAGGGAACTGAGGCTCAGAGGGGTTAAGGGACATGTCCAACGTCACTCAGAAGGAGGGCTAGCTAGAACTCAGGTCTCAGAGGAGGGTGTGCGAACCCCTGTATCCAACTGGAGAGTTTGAGCGGTACTCACCTGCCTCCCTAGGTCGCTGTCCACCTCTTGGAGACCTTCTACCAACTTATGGATGATGGATTCCTCTGAGGGAAGAAGGGAAAGATGAGAAGCTGTCCTCAGTGGCACCCGGTGTCCCTGACACACTGCCACAGCAGCATAGCCATCCAAATAAAGACTGAGTGTTCTTTCCACCTGACACTAACCGAGGGCTCCTAATGTTAGGAATGGGGAGACTTGCACTCAGAGTGGCCAGCTACAACAGGAGGGTCCACTTGGCTGGGTTATCAGCCCCTTGGTACTGGTTTGGGTCAGGTCCACTAAAGTATGCAGGAAACTCACAGAGGTCATTACAAACTATTGGCAGCTCCAATAGGACTAAGGTGAACCATTTACAACAGTGAAATGGACTAATGCCCCCAAAGCCTCATCTGGACCCTAGCCCAGCAGCCCCAGTTTGAAGAGCACACCCATGGTCCCTGTCCCCACCATACGGTCTGGGGGGGGGCGGGGTTCAGCTGCCCTGTCCACCCCTAAAAGTATTCCCTACTAAGCCTGGGGCAGTGTATAGAAGAGGAGCTGGCAGAAGCTATCCCTTTGGGGCAGGGTGTACTGACTAGATTCCCAGGCTCCCTCTGGTAGAGGCTGCTCATCTGGGTCGTGGCTTCTGGCCTGGAAAGACCCTTCTGGGGACCCAGATGGTTCCCCTCTTGTAGCCTCCAGCTTCTGGAACTCCAGGTCTTCTGCATGGGGTGGTAGAAAAATAGAAAGTTTGGCCTCTGTCTCAGTCCGCGGGGAGGTCCCGGCCCCGCCCTACATCTGAGGGGATCTCAGTGTTCCCTCTCTGCCCTCTGCTTCCAAACAGTCTCTAGTTTAAAACATGCTCATGGCTCCCACCCAGCAAAACCAGCCTCCCTTTAAAGGTGCAAGGCTCAACCCGGTCAGTCTGAACTTCACCTTCCCCTGTTATGGAGAGGGGACCATAAGACAGACCTCCCATGTTAATTGAGGTAGGACTGTGCGCTGGTGGCATACACAGCAGGCACTGCCTAAGCTCCAGGGGATCACTGAGCGCCAGTGGTCCTCTGCCTTAGTGCACTCCCTTCCAATAGTCCAACAGATCTAGCAACGCCTTCGTTTTTAAGAAGAGAGAACTCTGAGCTTTTCGGTGGGTGTCCTGCTGAAAACTGACCCCTTCGCCTCCCGAAGCAGACAGCCACATCCATCAAGACTTGGTGTTACCACGGTAACACCAGGCCTGCTCACCTGGACCGCTGGAGATGGAAGCTCTGTGGCCACCGACACACATGGGCAGGAAGCCGTGCCTCTTGGGTGGCCGGGCCTCTGGGCTGGCAGCAGCCAGGGTCCCCGAAGCCTCTGGTCTCTTGGAATCCTTGGAGCCGTGTTTCCTGAGGGAAAAGGCGCGCCGGAGGTTGGACTTCTTCCTTTGAGATTTCACCTTGCAGGCGGGTGCGGGGCTTTCTCCAGCCTCCTCTGCCTCCTGGACTTGAACTTGCTATGGGGAAGAAGAGAGACACTGAGGTAGGGCCCTGACCTTGAGCAGGTCAAAGGTGACCCATGGCCTAGACAGTGTAACCCAGCAGGAGGGCCATGGCGTTGGGTGCTGGGGGATCTGGTCTGGGGGAGGCCAGTACTGACTTAGAATGAAGAGAAGGGGTGGGAGGGGTGCGGTCCCCGGAAGAGCAGGACAGTGGGGGAAGTGGCCCTCACCTGTTCCCCATTCTGTTCCTCTGAGCTTTGGAGTAGGGCCAGGATCTTCCGCCTGAATTCTCCTAGGGAAAAGACAGGGTTCCTCACAAGGCGCTGTGGCCAGCACTTGCTTCCTAAGGCCAGGTCTGAACCCCTAGCCCTTCTGCTGTTTCTCTTTTCGTGTACGTTCTGGAGTGCAAACTTCGGCCCTAGGGCTTCTGAGGCACTCATACTGCCTTCTATCTCCCCAGCTCCGCCCGCCCCCCAGATGTCTCCAGATGTATAGACCTGACAAATATTTTGAGTCCAGGCCTAGCTCTGCCAACAGTGAAATGATAACAATATTCATCTCCAGTGCTCCCACCCAGTCCTCAAGCCATCTCCAGTGCTCCCACCCAGTCCTCAAGCCGGCCGCCTAACAGTGATACAGCCCACAGTGGCTGACACACCTGCCTTCCCCCGCCCGCCCCCCCCACGCCCCATGCTTTATGGGCCTTGGTTTAGTTAAGACCTCCAGCAAGCACCACACTTGCAAAACGAGGAAACTGAGGCTAGCGGATAAAGTGTGTTCTGGGACCATGTTGTCTCTGTAGCCTGCAACTTCCCAAAGGGAGGTTGAAACAGGCCTCGGCTTCCCTCTCCCTGCCTCAGTTTCTCCTTCTTCAAATGGCAGAGTAAAGACAGGTTCTTTGAGGGGGTCTCTGAGTGGCCAGGTACTAACGGGATTCCCAGGCTTTGTCCCTCGGTGGCCTCTCCACTGGTCCCTGACATTCAGCTGGGGTGTGAAGCTCAGAGGAATTTGGGCATCCACCGTCCACAGATGGGACCTCCTGGGATCTGGGCTCCTCGGAGTCTGCGAAGCAGAAAGGGGCGGTAAGTGTGCCATGTCAGCCACACGCAGCTGCTGGCTCTGAGCCCAGGCAGCTTACCCTGCCCTCAGCCTCTGTTGGGTTCAGAGAGCTTCGGGACTGTGCCAGGTCTGGGGCTCTGTTGGGGGCCAGAGGAGGCCTTCTCCAGCCCCCAGAGCTGCTTTGCCTCTGCTTCTCTGCCCTTTCCCCTTCCCATGGGGTCCCGACCTAGCCACCAATTGGGTTGGTCCACTAGGGGACAGAAGATGTCTGGTTCCATAGCATGAATGAAGGCCCATGGCCTAAAACTGCATGAAAATCCATCCTCTTATGACCCCAAATCCTTCCTCTGTAAGCTAGAAACTCCCTTGGCCATGACGTTCCCTGAGGCCGGCTCCCGTCCACCCCGAGGCCCAGGAAGAACCAATGTAACTCTGGCTGTAGCTTTGATGAGCCAAGTGACTATGACCACATCACTTTGCCTCTGCACCCAGCTTCCTCACCCCTAAGACAAACCAAGATACAGAGAAATCTGAGACAGAGATGACATGGCAGAGAGAGTGAAACCGTGAGGGCTTGGGGCACCTAGCTGGTAAACTGTTTGCCTGGCAGGCACAAGGCCCTGGGTTCAATTCCTAGTACCACAGAACCCCGGGTGGTGGTGTACAAGCCAATAACTCTACCATTTGGAATGTTCAAGGACATTTTTGGCTACATAAGGGAGCTTGAGACCAGCCTGGGCTACTTGAGACACTGTCTCAAACGAACAAACAAAATAAAAAACAAACAACAGCAAAAAAAGAAACAACACACCAAAAGCCAAAATAACAGCAAAATAGGGGTGTGTGCGAAGAGTTCTCAGGGGTTAAGAGCACCGGGGCTCTTTGCAGAGGTTGAGGGCTTGATTCCCAGCACTCACAGAGTAGCTCACAAGCACCTGTAACTCCAGCTCCAGGGGATCTGATTCTCACCCCTGGGAGCCACACACACCAGACGTGTGCATGGTACCCAGACATACATGTAGGCAAAACATCCACACACATTAAGAGAGGGAAAAAAATGTAGCTGGGACCCAGGGCCCCTGTCTCCGGTTCTGTCGGGAGCCGGCAAGGACCCTGCACACAGAAGCATCATGGGCTCAGGTGTGCTGCCTGCACCCAAGTGAGGCGGTGCGGAGGTGACCAGCTTCCGACCCTTCTCCATCCCTAACCCCCTCCACACTGCTCAAGGCCTACTGCGGACATCAGAACAAAGCTGGCCAATCCCAGCCCTGGGAAGATTCCCGAGCTGGAGAGAAGCTGCAGTTGCTGTGGCAACTGCCAGAGCCTGCTCACCGCGGTTGCTGGAGGTGGAAGCTCGCTGGCCGCTAATACACAGGGGTAGGTAGCCGGGCCTCTTGGGCCGTGTTTCTGGACCAACGGCAGTGGCTGCACCCCCTCTCTTGGGTTCCTCCGAGGCAGGCTTCTTGAGGGACAAGGCTCTCTTCAGGCTGGCCTTCCTCTCCTGAGATTTCTTCCTGGGGGGCGGCAGTGGGTTTGGGGGCACGACTTCCGGCTGAGGGACTTGCTGTGGGGAGGAGAGAGAACACAGTCAGGTCCCTGAGCCCCAGACAGGCACAGCCCGGAGTGGGAGGGATCAGTTAGTGGGGCTAACTGGGGAGGAAGGACGGGCGGGACACGAACCCGGAGTGCAGCCGCCCTGCAGGTGTTCTCTGATGCCAGCGCCTCACCTCTTCCTCCAAATGGTCTCCGGCTTTCTTGAGTAATTCCACAATCTTCCAGATGACTTCATCCTCTGCAAGAGAACACGGGACCACCGCTCCTAAGAACACCGACAGTATTCGGATCTGCTCCTAATGTGGCCGGCCTGGCTGGTTCCCTCCGGATCCACAGCAGCTCCTTAGAAGGTGGCGAAGGGAAAAGCAACCCCCACCACCCATGCACTACCCACCGAGGGCTGTCTTGAGTGAGAACTGGCAGAGGAGTCACAGGGAAACATTTTTGGGTTTTGAGCCAAAGTATGACTTAAGTGTTCTAGAATTAACTTTTAAATTTTATTTATTAAGGACATGGGTGGAGGTCACAGGACACCCTTTGGAAGTCTGTGCTCTCCTTCTATTATGTGGGTCCCAGGAATCGAACTCAGGTCATCAGCCTTGGTGGAACAGCCCAAAGCATGACATTTTATGCAGGGATTTAAGGCCAGATGTCCAGGAATCCAGCCTGCCCTGCTAATTGGCCTTCCAAGATCTGTGAGCATCGGCGTTGAGGTTGGTGGTGGCTACATAAAGTATCTTTACCCTCTCTGGGTCTTTAGAGCTGCCCCTGTGAAGCATGAGTCAGAATCTCCACCCTGTCTCTCTCGGAGGCTGTCCAGACATCAAAAAGGACCGGGACTTAGAAACATTTCCCAAGGCTGACCACCAAGTCTGCCAGCCTATGCAATTCCCAGGGGATCTGCAGAAATGGCTTCCAGTTCCCTGACACAGCCTGCATCGAGACAACCATGAAATGAATACCTTACAAACTGGCCACAGAAATTCCTTTCTATCTCTTTCGTGGCCTGGCTTTTTAGAGAAGTGGATGAAGGGGGTATGTTAGGATTGGTTAGGAGCCGTGAAGGTGTCCTGAGCCTGTGTGAGGCTGGATATACTGCTGTTTAAGTCCATAAAGCTGAAATGTCTTCCTATGCCCTGGGTTCAGAGAGAAAATTCTTCAAAGCAGTCTGACAGCTACTGGCTGTGGCTACTGGATGGTTCTTTCCATTTTTCCATGTATCTGTTTTATTTATTTAAGCCCAAGGCCTCTTACACACTAAGCAAAGTCCCTGCCTAACTATACTACCAGTCCCTACTCGATAGATAGGTGGTAGGTACGAGAGACCAATAGATAAGATAGATTAGATAGGTAATTGAGTAGATGATTGATAGGTAGATGATTGATAGATGATACAGACAGACAGACAGATAAATGATAAGTGAGTGGGATCATGTAGCTTAAGTTGGCCTCCTACATTCATTATGAAACAGATGACCTTGAACTTTTTGTTGTGTTTTGTTTTGTTTGTGGAGACTGGGTTTCTCTGTGTATCCCTGGCTGTCCTGGAACTTGCTTTGTAGACCAGGCTGGCCTCAAATCTCCTGAGTGCTGGGATTAAAGGCATGCACCACTACTGCTCTGTAGGCTTGAACTTGTAACCTTCCTGCCTCCACCTCCCCAGTGCTAGGATTACAGGTGTGCAACGCCATACCCCATTTATGTGCTGCTGGGGATCTAATGCCAGGTGTGTGTGTGCCAGGCACGCACTCTGCCAGCTGAGCCACAGCCCGGCCCCTCTCACATTTATTTTTAAATACATTTGAAGAGATGGACAGCAAAGGTGTGTTCCCATTGACATGGAGGCAGGAGCGCTCGCCAGCAGCCTTTCTGGTACCCCTGCCCCCCTCCTGTTAGACTCTACTAAAAGTACAGTGCCAGAAGCAGCAGAATAGGCACCAAAGGTGTGTGAGAGAGTGTGTGTGTGTGTGTGTGTGTGTGTGTGTGTGTGTGTGTGTGAGTGTGTGAGTGAGTGTGTGTGTGTGTGTGTGTGAGAGAGAGAGTGTGTGTGTGTGTGTGTGTGTGTGTGAGTGTGTGTGTGTGTGAGTGTGTGTGTGTGTGTGTGTGTGTGTGTGTGTTGAGACTCACCCCGAGAGGTCTCAGTGGTCACCCTGCATTTGGTGCAGCCTCCTACCCATAAGGAAAGGAGGGCCCTAGCCATTTGGACTCACGGTCAGGCTTCTGGGGGTCCTCTTCCGATGGGGCACCTGCAACTCCAGCAGAGCTCTCTGAGGAGTCAGCATGGCCTTCCTCAACGGGCAAAGCCTGGGGAATTTCAGGATCTGGTCTCCCTGGAAGTCACATGAGAAGTAGCCTGGGTTAGTGACATTCCTCTGACCTTGTTAACCCACAGGTATCTTGGATTCCACAGAGTGACAGGCCAGGCAGCAACCGCCCCCAAGCCTCACCCCAAATCAGAAACTGGCCAGGATTTCCCGGTGAAAAGGGGGGTGTCTCAGGCCAGGCTCCCCTCCCACCAGCTCTCTCTGGAGCCCCCTTCTGTCAGAGTCAGTATGGCTACAGTGTGCCTTGGCACACAGCTGTGGCCTCTGTGAGTGGAGGGGACTTCACTTCACACCCCCAGCTACAGGGATGCCTGCTCTCTCCTTTTACCACGGAGGAATCAAAGACTCCAGAGGCAGCGATTGCAGAACCCATCACAGCAGATTTGTTCTTGACAGGGCAGGGTCTGGGCAGAGCACCTGGCAGGCACCATCGGCCAGTGTGTGTGTGTGTGTGTGTGGGGGGGGGGCTGCTTCCACTCCTCCCCAGATCTCTTTGCACTTATATCAGCTAGTATGTGCCCGTGCCAAACACTTGCTTTTGTGTGAGCTGTGTTGACCCATGAGACAGCATCTATTTTACCTATTTTTGTAGATGGGGCAGGGGGCACATTAAGGCCCAGAAACGGGGAGTCACCATCCCTAGGTCACACAGCATGTGGAATGGTGGCCCCCTCATGGGTTGATCTCAAGTGCTCGGCTGTCCAACCTCATAGAAATGTCCCCCACTGTCCACACCTCGTCTCAGTTGAGGACATACAGTAGACAAACTTAGGGCTCCCTGGTCCTTGGGGTGGGACAATGGGGTTACCCTAGTCTGCTCACCCCTGCAGATCAGCCCCAGGTCCGCTCCCTGGGACTGTGAGGCAGCCAAGCTGGGCAGTATGTCTTCTTGGCCTTCTGCCTCTGAGCTCTGGGGCCCTGTGGCCTCCTCAGCAGCAGGCTTCCTGTGACCATGCTTGTGGCTGGTCCTCTTCTCCTGGGATTTCTTCCTGAGGCCAGGCTCCTCCCCTGCCTCTGGGGACTTGCTGGTCTGCCCTTTCCCCTTTGACTTCCTGCTGGCCTTTTCTCTGGACTCCTCTAGACCAGTCCTTGGTAAAAAGATATTTAGCAACATACTGGCCCAGCTCTGCTGGGTTTGCTTCGGGGGCTTCTCTTTCTTAGTGTCTTCTGGGGGCCCATGCTCACAGGAGAGAAATTCGCTCCCCTCTCCCAGAGGGAGGGCTGTGACCACAGCTTCCTGGACCTCTGCAAAGTGAGATGGGTTCCCAGAACCTCTGGCCACATCACTGGATGTCCGGCGAAGCACCTTCTTGTGGGTGGGCCCGGAGGGGTACTTGGAGTTCAAGGACTCAGAGTTTTTCTTGGGAACCTGCCGGTCCAAGGACTGGGCTCTCTTATCTGCAGGAGGCTTCCTCAGGCCCCTTGGGGGCGCCACAGGGCTACAACCAAAACAAACAGCTCCCTCAGGAGATCTCAGCCAAAGACTGACCCATGCCCACCTGCACTCATGCGCCTATGACATCACCCTCTCCTGGTGATGCTTTCCAAGGCTTGTCTTGTTTAAAGTCCTGCACACCCCACAGGAAGGGAGTTGCTACCCCACCCTCACCCCCTGTTTTCCAGAGAAGGAAATGGTATCAGATTCTCCGGCTGGCTTGACACCACCAGAGTGGCCCAGAGGAACACAGCCCTGCTGTGGTCCCCTCTCTTACCAGAAGATTTTGGGTTTGTGACTCTAACACAACTAACTAGTCAGGAGGCCTTTTGCTTCTTTTGCCTTTTACCACCTGGATGTCCCTGGAATCCCACTTGGTGCTGAGGATACAATCATGAGCAAGATGTAACGTACATCTAAAACTGATTGGTGTGGTGATTAAACGGATAAAGCTGAGGCTCAGAAGGCATGCAGGCTTAAGATAAGGCCAATTTAGACCACCGGACTACCTGATTATATTAATTAGATCGAAGGAAGCTGAGGCAGAAATATTGATCAAACAGTCAGGGCTTCTGTTAGCCAGGACAACTGGTCGGCAGTCAATCAAAGGACTCGATTTTCAGCTCAAGCCCCTCTTCTTTCCCGAGGTGGCATGGCCCAGGGGTCCATCCCATAGCAAGTGGGAGCATCCCCACCCAGATGAAAGCAGCCATCTTTAGAAAGGGCCAGTTGCTATGGAAACAGTTTTCCCCAGTGGTGGAGATGAGTTCAGACTCTTCTCTCTGCCTCCACCACACCCACACAGTGCCACGATGTTTCCAGAGTTCCCCAGTGAAGGACAACTCCAGGGTCCCCAAGTCCTCCTTACCTCAAGCCCACTGACCTCTTTTTCCTTGACAGCCTCCTTTCCAAGGTGCCCTGGCCTTTGAGCCCATGACCACCTCCTGGCAACTCTTTCCAGGTAGCCTCAACCAACTCAAAGCATCTCTACTCTCCCCTGACCCCTCTGCCTGCTCCTTCTTTTTTGGAATGTTCTAGATACACTGTTCTAGCTAGATCGAGGTCAGGGACTGAGAGCACAGCTCACCAGAGTGGGTGAGCCTGTCACCCTAGAGAGAACATCTTTGTGGATAGTCTGTTTTCCTGAGAAGACAGTGGTCCACCTCCCCCATGTTACATAGCCACTGGTCTTTCTAAGTGTTCTCAGTGTGAAATTTTGCCCACCTAGGAGTCATCATGGAAGAATGACTCAACTTCCCCTTTTCTTTGTTTTGTGCCCATGTCTGGCCTGATCGTAGGGGAATCATACCCTGGCCCAGGCCAGGAGCCGGTAGCAACCCAGCCACATTGCATGGAAACCCAACCATTGGTGTAAACACATTTATTGCATAACTGAGAGTAGACTTCATTCAGAACAAAGTCCACTCTAGCCTGACATGCACAGATCTCAACGATAGAAAAATGATTCCACTGACTCATTTCACAGCCATAAAACCAGAGAAGTCACACCAAGCTGGCATGGTTTCCCCCAGCATGAGGCTGTGTGTGGCATATTTTTTAAGACTGAACTCTGACCTCAGCATTACACTGACCTGGCCTGTTACTCTCATGCCACAAAGCACCCCCTCAGTCACCCCTGTAGGCACTCACACATCACCTCACAAACACCATGGGAGGCCTTCAAGGGCTCATCTTGCACACTGTCAGCCTGCCCTAAATCAGAATGTCCGATACTGTCTCTGTTTCAAGTATAAGAGACTAAAATCTCACGGCTGAGATTGCTGCTGGCCTAATCTCTAAAATCCAAGGGATGCCTGGCCAGTGGCTTCCCTGTTGTTCCCACCCCTGGCCAGGCAGGCCCTGGGTGTTTATGGAACACATCAGTAATTGTACACAAACTTGCCGTGAGCCCTTTCACCCCTGTGATCTCATTGACTCTGACAGTGCCCCGTGAATCAGACTGTCTGACATAGGGACACATGGTCAAAGTCCCAGCGCTGGGAGCAGAGAGCTGGGCCTGAATACCCTTCTCCCTGTCATTACAAATCCTGTCTTCTCATTCCTACACCAAGCAACATCGTCTAAACATGCACACGTGCTCAATGGACGTATGCACCCCCAGACATGAGATTAGGAACCCAGAGTGGGCCTCACAGCCCCATGGCCAATGGCTATGCTGAGCTCATGCTGACTCTCATGGGCCCAGCCACCCACAGCTTCAGTCAGGCTCTGGAGCCTTCCAAGGGAAAGTCAGAAGCTAAATGCAAATCCATCGTTTCAGACCTCCCTTTCACAGCTCTTGCCTTCCACACGCTGGGCACTGATGGGCTCCTCGGAGACCCCTGAGCCACCACTGACATGCCTGGAACTGAGACATGGTGGCCTTGTTTTCCCAAGACACTGGGCCTGTCCTGTGCCACACCTGGTCTCACTTGTTAAGAGGTGACAGTTTGAGGTCGCCATTTTTAAGGGGGGTCTTTCTTGCATCTCTACAGTGCACAGGCCCCACAAAGTGCCAAGCCCACTGCCTGTAGTGTGGGAATCCTCCAGACCCATCCTGGCAGGTCCCCTTCCCGCACAGAGGCCAGGTCAGAAGGGATACCCACCTTGGGCTCAACCCAAGTCTGTGGTGGCCTTCCTTTACATAATTGAAAGAAAGCCACCAAACCCTTCACTATTCCAGCCTGCGGCCCCAATCACTCCAGATCTGTTGGTGGTTCATGGGTTTCTCACACCTGAGCACACTCCTTTGATGCCCCCAGCTGGTCCTTGTGCACTTAAGCATTGTGGGGGCCAGGGATAGATGCAGGTGAGCAGAAGTTCCTTCCTGCCAGGGCCTCGACCTCTGCAGTCCCAGAGGGATCAGCCTACAGTGCCTTTCTGAACACAGTGAGGTCTACGGTGACCCCCAAGCAGCCACATACCGCTGTGATAAGTCTCCAGACTGACCTGGGTCCTCTCCTTACATGTGTATGTATGTACTCATGTGTATATACATATGTATGTATGTGCTAGTGTGTGTGTGTGTGTGTGTGTGGTGTGCAGGGGTAAAATGTGTGTGTATGTGGGGTGTGAGGTATGTGTGGGGGGTGTGCACCACGACACACATGTAGAAGTAAGAAGAGTCATCCTTTCTTTCCTCCTTTATGTGGTCCCAGGGACTGAACTCAGCTTGTCAGGCTTGGAGGTCAGGCAGCAAGTGCCTGTACCTGCTGAGCCATCCTGCTGGCCCCTGTTCCATCTTTTTAAAAATAAGAAAGAAGATCCTAGGAGGGTCAGTGAGTTAGAAGCAGAGCCAAGCCTGGACTCGGGCTCCTTTCGGCACCCTGAAATACCCACCCATTGCCCCGGTTCACAAGGAGAGGATTCACCCTACCTCAGACCACTCAAGTCGCCGCTGTCCGGGGACATCCCTGGGCTGGGATTCCTGGAGCAGGGCATGGCCCCCCGGTAAGCAGAAGTCCTTTGAGGGTCAGGTCCAAAGCGAAGCTGCTGTTGAGGCTGGCGATATTCACAGGGGCTCAGAGTGTCTGGGCTATATATATCATTGTTTCCCAGGAGCTGAGCTCACAGGTAGCCAACCAGAGGGCAGGGCTGGCCCAAAGGCTCCACCTGTTGCTGCCCGCCCAGGCTGCTTCCTGCTCCTTTGGGCTGTGCCAGAGATAGGAAGCTTGGTTTAACTACCCAGGAGAGAGAGGGAAAACAAGGGCAGTTTCAGTTGACAACTTCCTTATTATACCTGAATCCCAGAACGAAACCAGCGCTCAGAAAACAGCTTCAGTCTGGTCAGTGCATGAAACTGAGAGAAAAGTCTAATGGGAAACCCTGTGTGTGTGTGGGGGGGGTGTCACCTCCACAGCCTCCCGTGGTCATGTCTGAAGATCACTGGAGATAGAAAAGCAGGCCGTTGAGGGGATACCTCATTGTTTCATTGGAGACAACCCTGATGGTGGAAGCCGTGTGTCCAGACACTTCTACGGAGAGTGAGGTCACCATGGATTTCTCAGTTTGTTCTTGTTTTTAATATTTATATTTAATTCTTTGACAGTTTCATACATAGACACAATGTATCTCGATCATATTCATATGCCCATGTCTCCCCTTCCAGTCCCCCCAGACCCCACCAACTTGTGCCCCTCCCGCTCCAAGTTCAATTAAGTGCGTCTTTTTGTTCAAGGACATTCTCCCAGCACCACCCCCAGAAAAATGACTCCTCCTACCCCGCAGCCATCGGTTAATTCCCAGTTCCTCAGTAGTGGTATGTTGCCATTTGGTTTGGATTATTTTGAGACAAAGTCCTGCCCGACCATAACTGGCCCTTTCCTGTCATTTTATCCTGCCTTAAAAATTAAAAACAAAACAAAACAAACAAATAAAAACAAAATATAAAAAACAAAACCAAAAAACACCTAGCTCTGGGGACTGGAGAGATGGCTCCAGACTAAGAGCACTGGCTGCTCTTGCAGAGGACTTGGGTTTAGTTCCCAGTACCCACATGGTGACTTATACACCATCCATAATTGCAATTCAAGGTATCTAATGCCCTCTTCTGAACTCACTGACACCACGTATATGCACACATACTTACATGTAAGCAAAACACTTATACACATAAAGTTTTTTATGTGCTTTAAACACACACTAGCCTTGGCTGTATTTAAGGTGCATGCCTTTATCCCAGCACTCAGAAGGCAGAGGCAGGCAGATGTTTGCATTCATGCCCAGCTTGGTCTACAGAGTGAGTTCCAGGCCAGCCAGGACTACATAGAGAAGCCCTATATCAAAACAACTGTAATACAAAAACCAGAAAATGGTTACAATGATAAACTTTCTGGTTCATGCTTTATTACATAAAAAAGGAAGTCAACAGAGAGACAAGGCCAGGATTTTCCTGCAGCTCAGCCATCCTACTGCAGACAGGCCAGCTCTTCAGTGCTGACAGAAGAGCTGCAGTGGGCCCCTATCAGAGTCCAGTGCTCCTCCTTTGAGACCAAGTCTTGGTCTACAGCCCTAGAGACAGAGATGGGGGTCTGAGGAGCAGGGCCAGCCACAGGGAGTATGTCTGGAACACAATGCAAAGTGAGTACAAAGAACGTTAGGGTGTGCACACCCACAATCCCAGCATGCCAGAGGTAGAGACAGAAGGACCAGGAGTTCAAGGTCAACCTCTGGTACATGGTAAATTCAAGACTGGCCCAAGTTACAAGAGAGTCTGTCTCAAAAATGAAAAGATTTTTCAATGAAGGCAGAGCTGAGCCTACACCAGGCTGAGGTCCTTCCCAGGGCAGGTCCTACACACTGCCCAAGCCAGCCTGCCAAAGGGGACTCTGTGAAGAGAGATGGCAGAGGTGGGGGGGGAGGAGAGATGGAGACTATTTTGTGAATTTTTTTTTTAATATATAGGAGACCATGTGTGACTCGGGGTAGAACACTTTGTAGTGTGTGTGAGGAGCTGGATTCCAGCCCCAGTACTGAAAAATAAAAAGATGTAACATGAAGAAAGTTGCATGGGGAACTAGAGAGATGGCTCAGGGGTTTACAACACTGGCTGCTCTTCCAGAAGACCCAGGTTCAATTCCCAGCACCTACATGGTGGTTCACAACCCTCTGTAACTCAGGTTCCAGGGGACCTGACACCCTCTTCTGACCTTCATGAATGTAAGGCATTCGTGTGGTGTACAGATATAGATGCAGGCAAATATTTACACATGTAAATCTAAAAATAAACCTAAAAGTGCACAAGTAATAATATAACTTGCTAACTTGTGTATAGAATAGAACAGTCCAAGTGGCATACTCCTACAATCCCATATTTAAGAGGTTAATACAGGGTCAAAAGTTCAAAACTCACCTGGGCTATAGTAGTGAGAACTTCTCTCAAAATCCAACAACAGGATCGGAGGTGGTGGTATGTGCCTTTAATTTCAGAGGTCCAGGTGTCTGTGAGTTCCAGGTCAGCTAGGGCTACCTGGTGAGAGCCTGTCTCAAACAAACAAACAAACAAACAAACAAACAAACAATAATAACAAACCCCACACCCAACAATGGAGAAAAGAAGTAGGAAGTGTATAAAACTGACGACAGGTCCGAGCCAAGATAGGGTAAAGTGGAAGGTTTTTACCGTAGGTGTGAGCAAGAGAACAGGCAGGGGCGTCTGAAGAGTCCCGGTAGACTGACGATGGCCCCAGAGTGGACAGTGTCGGCAGAGAGAGGGGACCGGGGAAGGAAGATAAAAGATGAAAAGCAGGGTTATAAGGAGCCTGAGTAGCCGGGCATTGGTGGTGCACGCCTTTAATCCCAGCACTCGGAGGCAGAGCCTGGTCTACAAGAGCGAGTTCCAGGACAGCCTCCAAAGCCACAGAGAAAGCCTGCCTCAAAAAACCAAAAAAAAAAAAAAAAAAAAAAAAGAGAGAGACTGAGTAGCGGGGGGGGGGGGAGACTGAGTAGCTGGGGGAGGAGAGCTCCTGAGGGGGGAGGGGTGGGGTCTAGAGTAGGGAAGGAGGTGGGAAGGGCCAGGATGTCAGAGTGGACTAACAAGTCCTTGTGATCCTGAGGAAGCCTGGGGTCCAGCCTGCACTTTGTATGCTAATAGGCACCACATAGGCACCACAGCCAGCCATTTGTCCCTGGGGCCTGTGACAGGGGAACTGACTCCTTTGGTAGAGGGGAAGGGCTCCACGGGTTCCTGAGGAGACCTGGCCGGAAGGAAGTGGAGAGGGAAGGGTGGAGGAAGGGAGGGAAGAAACTGGGGGAGGAGGGACAGAGGGACGGAGGAGGCAGTGTCCCAGAACCCCTCCCCTGCTCCTCCCCCCTCCCCCCTGCCCGCACAGCTACAGCAGTTAGGTGGCTTCTAAGCTTGATATAAACAGGAGTAGGGGGCTGGGTGGTTTCTTTTGGTCGGCTTTTCTCACTCTGTAAACTACAGCCCTGGCCTCTCACCCAGAGCCCTGCCACACCAGCCCCAGGGATTTAAACAGCACTGCCTGGAGCTGATGCTGCTGGGAGCAGAAACTGTATCAACTCAGAATACCAGGTATCCTTGAATGCTAATGCTGGACACCAACCCTGTGATACCTGGGTACCAGTGCCACAGGAAGGGCCTCATGCAACACACACAAGAATGTGTTATCAGCACAAAGTGTAATAGCCAAGAACTCCAAATCTTGAAATGATTGGAATATCCAGTCAGGAAAATGAATAAGTGACAGTGAGTTCACAAATAGAATGTCCTGTGGACATGTACCCTCTTGTGTGGCATGGCTGTGCGACCCTGGGCATGGGGCACCCAATAAACTTGGTCTTAAGTGAAATGAAGAGGTCTCTCTCGGGCGCAGTTCTGGGGAACAAAGCTAAGAAAATTTTCCCAACTGGTGCTGGGAGTGTGGGGAACTGCTGGCCAAAGTCTGCCCCATCCAGGCAGAGGAATTTGCATGGAGAAATAAAGCTGCCAATGGAATTTGCATATAGAAATGAGGCTGGGCCCCTCTATGACCTCAGAGCAGAGAGATAACTGGCAGCATGTCCTCCTCCCAGGGCCACATCCTTTTCCCAGAATCCTTAGATTCAAGGTCGAACTCTCACTGGGTTCTCTAAGCCACCTGCCCTCAGCATCCAATGTCCCCCTGTCCTCAGCAAGGGGACCTAAGGACAGAAACTGCAGACTCCTGCCCCAGGTGTCCTCAGAGTTAATGTCCCTTCTGCCCTGAAGAGCACTGCCTCCCAGTTCCCGGCCAGGCCCCCCCCCCAAGCCTTCCTCTCCCTTGCAAGGGGAACCCCTTCCCTGGGCTGTTGGTGGGCGTCTGGCCTTTGGCAAGCTGGGCAGAGCCACACTGCCACCCAGACATTCACATCCAGGGGATCCACTGGTACCAAGAAAAAGAGGCATTTGCCAAACGCTCAAGGTGTGTCAGTCAGGCCTGTGCCTCAAGCCTTTCCATCTGTGACTGTTTCATTTTGGATTTGGGTTTTTTGTCTTATTTTATGGAGACAGGGTTTCTCTGTGTAACAACCCTGGCTGTCCTGGAACTCACTCTGTAGACCAGGCTGGCCTAAAATTCACAAAGATTTGCCTACCTCTGCTCCCAAGTTCTGGTACTGAGGGCATGTACCACCATTGTTGCCCAGCTTTGAATTTTAAAAAAAAATTTATTTTAATTTTTGGAACAGTGTCTCTCTATGCAGCCATGGCTGGCCTGGAACTTGCTATATTGACCAGTCTGACTTTGAACTCACAGAGACCCTCCTGTCTCTGCTTCTAACTGCTGAGTGTAAGGAGTGTGACTCCTGGGGCTGGAGACATAGCTCAGTGGTTAAAAGCACTGACTATTCTTCCAGAGGACCCAGTACACACAAGGTAGCTCACAACTGTCCATAACTCCTGTTCCAGGGGATCTAACACCCTTTTACACACTTATAAGCAGGCAAAATACCAATGCACATAATGTACAAATCAATAATTAAAAAATAAAAAGAGACCAGGCATTGGTGGCACACGCCTTTAATCCCAGCACTCAGGAGGCAGGGGCAGGTGGATCTCTGTGAGTTCGAGGCCAGCCTGGTCTCCAGAGTGAGTTCCAGGACAGCCTCCAAAGCAATACAGAGAAACCCTGTTTCAAAAATCCAAATAAATAAATAAATAAATAAATAAATAAACAAACAAACAAAGGAGTGTGACCCCATGGATGATCATGACTGTTAGGGTTTCTGTGGTAGATCAGGGCCAAAGAAAATCACAGAAATCACACCATGTAAGAGATTTACTGTATGTGTGTGTGGGGGGAGCAGTGAAAGCCCATAAGAAAGATGGACAGACAGACACAGAGAGACAGAGGGAGAAAGAAAGAACGGGCCTTGATGGTGGGGACTTTTTAAAGGGGACGAGTGTTGCATTTGGTGAATGGAGATGGCATAGCTGTTGGTACTGAGTCCCTGAAGGCAGTAAGGCAGTGTGGGGTGCGGGGCGGGAGGCGGGGGGGGGGGGTGAGGTGGTGGTGGTGGGGTGGGGTGGGGGGAATACCCAGTTCCCAAAAGTGACTGCTTTCTCAACTCTTACAGTGTAGAACGTATGAAGCCCTCCTTGCCAGAGCACACATCAAGAAACTGAGGCACAAAAAGATAAAATGCTTCTAGGACACTTCTAGGCATGGCAGCACAAGTCTGTAATCCCGGCCCCAGGAAATGGAGGCAGGAAGATCAGAAGTTCAAGGCCAGCGTCAGCTATGGGAAGTTCAAGGCTAGCCTGGGCTACATGGGGCCTTGCTGCCTCCTTCTGCACTTGGTCAGTGGGTGAGATGGCTCAGTGGGCAAAGCTCCTGCCTCATGCAAGGAATGAAGGATAGGTTTAACTAGCACAAATCAAAAAGCCATGCTTACAAAAATGCTGTCTAAAGTAAATTCTGTATTTTTTTTTGTTGTTTGTTTGTAGTAACCCAGGTTGGCTTGGAACTTACTACACTCCTGTAAGGATGACCTTGTATTCCTGATCCTCCTGCCTCCACCTGTGGAAGGAGCATACACTGTGCTCAGTTTATGGGATGCTGGCCATGGAACCCAGGGCTCTGTGAGTGTTAAGCACTTCACCAATTCAGCTATAGCATCTGTCAAACCCACCCTGCCTCTGTGGAGCTGCCTTACCTCCACCGCAGGGCCTGGAAACCAAAGGAGCCCATTTGCAAATCCTTTGCAGCTGGGGTCTCAGGTGTGACTTGCCTGTATGTATGTCTTTGTGAGGATGGCAGATCCTTTGGAACTGGAGTTAGAGACAGCTGTGAGCTGCCGTGTGGGTGCTGAGAATTGAACGCTGGTCCTCTGGAAGAGCAGCCAGGGCTCTTAACCGCTGGGCCATCTCCCCAGCCCTGTCACTGTTTTCTAGGGAAGAGATAAGACCTGAGCAATTCCTGCTGGGACTGCATGGCTAAAGAGCAGCTCTTTATTCTCAGCCACGTGCCAGGGCACAGGCCCCAGGGACACCCCACTGTCTGCGTCACAGCTATGGTGAGCCACTCTGCCTCATTCTGAAACCTTCTCTTCAAGTTCATCCCATGACTTTGTGAGTCTGAGGGACTCACTTCCAGCAACTGACATCGCTGATTCCAGTCCACCACGGTAGCTTATCTCCCCCTGAGATAGGAGCCAGCTTGCCATGACTCAGCTTGTTGTGAATTTCCCCAGTAATATTTTAACCAGATGCCTCTCCTCTGCAAAGTACACAAAGAATAAACCTCGCGTCCCGGTGCCAGGGCAGCCATGTTGCATCTTGCAGAGCAGAAAGGGGGGCTCAGCAGTGGGGGACCTGCTGTCTCGAGGCTCACCTGTGTTGGGTTTTGGTTTGTTATTGATTGATTGATTGATTGAAACAAGGTCTCTCTTTTTTTTTCTTTCAAGACAGATTTCACTGTATTGTTTTGGAGGCTGTCCTGAAACTAGCTCTTATAGACCAGGCTGGCCCGAACTCACAGAGATCCGCTTGCCTCTGCCTCCCAAGTGCTAGGATTAAAGGCGTGCACCACCAACGCCTGAAACAAGGTCTCTAATAGCCCAGGTTGGCCTCAAACTCAGAGTTTAGCAGAGGATGACCTTGAACTTCTGACTGTTGGGTCTCAGATCTCAGGCTGTCCAAATGTCCGGAAACTCTAGGAGGGTTTCTGATGCTTAGTTAGATAAAAGCCAGAGTTCCTCTGGAACTTGAAAACTGTTTCCATCTGCAGAAGTCATTTCCCTTACCTCTGGCAGAAGGGACACATGGCTCTCCATCAATTGTACTGTGGCCACTTGTCAAATCCATGCTGCCTCTAGGCTCCCTCCTTCCCAATTCACTAGCACTCTTTATACATTTCAAAGCCCCTACCCTAGTCTGGGGGGTCCTTCTCTCCCCCCCAGCCCCTCACCCTCCTAATAACCCACCGCTCTCTACTAGTCCTGCACTATTCTCTCTGATCCCTCTCTCTGTCTCTGTCTCTGTCTCTGTCTCTGTCTTCTCTGTCTCTCTCTGTGTCTCTGTCTCTGTCTCTCTGAGCCCTCCCTCACTGTGATCCATTCTCTGTCTCCTACTGTCTCACTATTCTCTCCTGCCCCCCCCCATACCCCCACCATGTCCATTCTGCTGGCTGTGTTCAGTCTACTTCTCTCTGTTCTGGGCTCTTCCAGATGCCTTGGGCTGTTCTCTTGTATCCACAGTAAAAACCTTAACCACATCAGGCTGGCAGTTTCCTCACCCTGCTTCTGCCTCCCGAGTGCTGGGATGAGAGATCAGCAACTCTGCACCTGATTTATATAATGCCCTGCTTTGGATGGAACCCAGGGCTTCCTGCCTGCTAAGCAACCTTTCAACCAACCGAGGCACAGCACCCCCTGGCCTGAGTGGGGCATCTGGTGTGGTGGACTGCAGAGGGAGTCTCTGCTCCTTCCACCGTGGTAGCAATTGTCTGTTTGTGGTATGGGCCGACACAGACAAACACATACAAAAGAAAAATAATTAATTCCTGTGTCTATTGAGGTGGCCGGTGCTTTGTTTTTCTCTGGTACAATGGTACACAGATACCCATAAACTCTTACTGTTTTGAGTCAGAGTCTCAAACTGGCAGCAATCCTCCTGTAGCCTCATGAGTGCTGGGATTGCAGGTATAAGTCATCACACCCAACTCTCTTTTTTTTTTTTTTTTTTTTTTTTTTTTTCCCCCGAGACAGGGTTTCTCTGTAGCTTTGGAGGCTGTTCTGGAATTCACTCTGTAGACCAGGCTGGCCTCGAACTTACAGAGATCCACCTGCCTCTGCCTCCTGAGTGCTCTAGAAAAGGACCTGCTTTCAGGTCCAGCACCGTGTTGTGGCTCACAACTGAGTTCCATTCCAGTGGGTAGGATGTCCTAGCCTGGACACCATACATAACTTACAGACCCATGCAGGCAAAACAGTCCCGTGACAGTTTTCTTTCTCTAAAGGGGAGCACTGAAAACCACCACAACGTACTACAGTAAATGCTGAAATGAAGACTTGCCTATTTAAACAGCTAATATTTTTGCTGGAGGATCCTTGGTATAGAGCCATGCTAGAGGGATTGCAGGATATAATGAAATGGGGGAAATTGGCTGCTTGTTAACTGGAGAGAAGTTAACTCTCGTGAGTGCCTTTAGACCTCAAATTCCGAAAACAGGAATGTAGTGTCTCCTCCATACTGTACAGGACTGACTATTGTCTATGGACTAGTGTCTATGTGAAATGGACCCATGAAGGTCACCATTTAGTTGGAGAGTGGTTATGCTTGTTCTCCAGTACTTCAGACACTAGGAAAACCGTGGGCTTTCTTCACATCCAAAGCAGCTCATCAGTGCATACCCTCTGGGTGTCCCTCCCCAAATCATTAGGTCCTGATAAAGACCAAAGTTTGTCTCAGCACTTTAACAAGAGGTCCAGGAAGGGTTGGCTCGGTGGCTGAGGCTGTTGGTGGAGGACTGGGTCAAGTTGTTTCTTTTCTTGAGCTGAGGTTCTAAGAAGCTGCTATATAAAGGTTAATATACAACTATGTGACCAGACCAGAATGGCCTAGGATCTCATGCCAAGCCCTGAGATCTTTGGCTCCCAACAATTACCATTATTATTAAAACTGGTATGAAGGCCTGACAGTCATAGAACAGACTATGTAGACCAGGAAAGCTTCAGACTCGCAGAGATATTCTTGTCTCTGCCTACCAAGTCCTGGGATTGAGGGTGTGTATCGCTTTGCAAGGCATGAATCTCAATTTTGGATGTTGATCAAGATATAGAACCCACAGCTGTGTGTAAGAACAGGTTCAGGGAATATGATACCCTCTTCTGGTCTCCACCATCATCATCAAACTGGTAGTGCACAGAAATGCTTGTACAAAAGGTATTGACATAAAATAGAACTAATTTGCACAGTTACTTTTGCAGAGTTTTACTTCAATATGAACACGGTGTTAAATTACAAGTTTACAACATCACCAAAGGCTTTCAAAAGTTACACATCTTTGTTTCCAGTATGCATATATGGGGTTTATAAGTCAAGAATATGGTATAAATGCTATGTCACATGATTTACAAAGGTGTTTTCTGTCCAGGATAAACTCCCTGATATCTCCCAAGATTTGAAAGGTGGTTTAAGATATGCTACAGTCTGATTCATTTTCTGATGTGCTCTAAGAGCAGCTAACAAACATATTCATACATTCCTTACACCCATAATACCTCTCTCCTGTGTGAACTCTGTGTTCTTAGATGTGTCAGATAGGTAACAGATTTGTCAAATTCCAGATATTTTTAATGTTTCTATCAGAATGGTCCCTCAGATATGTACTACATTTTACTTGAAGAAAAATAATTTGTCTCATTTTGGACATATGTAATGGTACTCTTCAATATGGAGTCACGGAGGTTTTTTAGATTTAAACTCCAGATAAAAGACAAGTCATATTCTCTACATTTGTAAGGTTTCTAACCAGTATGGACTTTCTGATATTGTATAAGGTATATGCATGAAGCAAGATATTTGTCACACTCTTCAGATTTCAAAGATTTCTGTCCAGTATGAATTTTCTGATGTTCTCTAAGATTTGTGCATGTAGTAAAACATTTGTCACATTCCTGGATTTTTAAAAGATTCTCTCCTGTGAATTCTTTGCTGTGTAAGAGTTGACTTCGCAGTAAAGGATTTCTCACAATCCTTACACTTGCAAGGCTTTCCTCCTGTACGATTTCTCTGTACTGTAAGAGTTGTTTTCATAGTAAAGGATTTGTAAGTCTTTACATTTGTGTAAAAAAAAAAAAAAAAGGAAAAAAGTCTCTCATGTGTGTAGGGAGATACCATATCATTTCTCTAATTGTTGTGTTCTCAAAATACGCCCTTAATTTCCAGCCAATGTCTCCATTGGGGGAAAAGTGTTAATTTGTAGTCCAGCACTGACTGTCCTGAAGGGAGGCAAACATGTCCCTTCAATCTCAAGCTCAATGGGGCTGCGGCCTGCATTGTGCACAACTTAACCCTTAGTACACACAGTCCTTGATTTTGCAGAACAGGTCCAGTGGGAAGAAAACTACTTCCTCCTCTGCCCACCTTGGTGCAGCATCCCTTTCTTTTTGCCACCTAAAGCAGGAGGCCTGGAGTGTTTCTGGCCTCCAAAGCCGCCTTTCCTCTTCTCTCCCTGGCCCGGCGGTCCGCTTTTTCTCTTGCTCGAAGGTCCTTGCCGGGTCCCCTTTTTCTTGCCCTTTAGGCCCATTTTCCTCCTGTTGGCAATTTCGTCTTGGTCCTCCTCCCTCATCTGCTTGTTGGTGGCCCTCATCACGTCCAGCTGAGGCTTCTTGCTGTTCATGACTCGAAGTAGCTGCAGCCAAGAAAAAGAGCCGGGAAGCGCCCCACCGAAGCGGTGGAGCCCTTGGCTACGTGTGTGTGTGTGTGTGCGTGCGTGGCGCGGGCCAGCTCCTCCTTACTCTGGTGTCCCCGAGGGTGCAGGCCGGCTGAGCTGGGCATCTGGACCTTGTGCGCTCGCTCGGGCCAGGTTCCGCAGCCGGTTCAGCTCGTTCTTGGCCACGTGGTCCTTCTTGTCCTGAATCCGCTTGGCGAACTGCTCTTCCCTGGGGTGGGCGCCCCCAGGCACCTGGATCAGCCATTCCTTGGTGTCATCCCGGTGCGCTTGTAGCCCCAGCTGCGCCGCTCACGCGAGGTTGGTCTTCTTGGGCCTGATGCCCTTTAGGCGCAGGAACTGCTGCCAGCAGCTGGCTGATGAGCAGCTGCGTGTTGTCCCGCGCCAGGGTCCGCAGCTCGGCCTTGGCCAAGGGCCCAGCCTGGCGCAGCACCGTCGCGGGGGGAGGGGGGGAGGTCGCGGTCCGAAGCCAGCAGGTTGTCCAGGTCGAGCTCCAGCTCCAGCTCTTTGTGCACCGCGATGCCCTGCAGCTTCTCCGCTGCCTCCTGCTCCACCTTGGCCCGCAGCTCGCCCACGTTCGGGCCCTCCATGGCCCCCCGGTGTCCTGACTCTGGGGCAGCAGCAGAAAGCTGCTCCACTCGACAGTAGCACCCAGAAGCCGGCCGGCAACCACGTGCTGGAGTCAAAATCCGCAAGATATATGTTCACTTCCGGGTTATGCAGAACCGATTCTCAAGTGGAAGGCTCGAGCCAAAATCACTTTCTTGGGGGGGAGGGAGTTAAAGGTCACCAGGTTTTTTATTGCAGTTGAAGCCAACTCAGACTTGGATGGTCCCAGCCTCGAGAGGGGACATGGGAGCACTCATCACAGAAGCCCTGTCCAGAAGCTTGCAGTGATGCTTGGTGTCATTGTCTTTGAAGGATGTGGCACACTGACTGGTTGCAGCTCAGGATCTGCGAGTTGGGCCTCCAGTAGGCAGGGGCGATCTGGTCTGTTAGCCAAGAAGTCACAGCCTTAGTGGGTCCAAGGCTAAACTCAGACACTGACTGAGCCATAAAGTTCATCCCATCCAACAGACGCTGGGCAGCATTGTTGTCCTTCAGAAATGCATCAGTTCCAGGCCACACATGTACAATCTCGGTCTGCACCACTGTATCCACAGGATATTGGGTCCCAAACCGGTCTGAAGCCATGTATTTGATGACTACTCCCAGCTTTTTCTCCCAGACATAGTTCTTTCAGTAAACTAACATCCCTATATCCACCTGTCTACCTGACATCTCTCTGCTTGCTCCATGGAGCCTCCCCTTGCTCAAGGCTCCTCTTTCTCATTCTACATCAGGTTTGTCAGTAAACCCTGATGATTTTTGTCTTCAAGTTATATCCACTTCCTTAGCTTGGAACATCCTCCTGTTAGAGCCCTGGAATCACTGTGGGAGCATCATCATTTACTGTTCTCTAATGTCTGTAATCCATTCGACAGCTAGTGATCAGTGACACCCTGTTGGGTCCACCTCTGCTGACAGTCTGACCAGAAGCTAGGGAGGTGATGAGAGATATCAGTTGGTGAAATACATGGCTTTGGAAGCAAGAGCCCCTGAACTCAATACACAGCAGCTTGTAATCCCACAACTAGGGGGTTGAAGACAGACTTCCTGGTCTACATAGTGAGCTCCAATCAGCCAGAGCTACACAGAGAAACCCTGTCTCAAAAAACAAACCCAAAAAAGGCACTTGTTTTTTCAGAGAGATGAGAATTTGGTTCCAAGTATTCACATGCCAGACCACTGGTATCTATAACTCCAATGCCAAGGGATCATATGCCCTCTTCTGACCTCTTTGGGTGCCAGGGACACTTGTGATTCACAGGCATACACATAAAATAGTATATATAAGTCTAAAACAAAATTTTAAAAAACCAACAACAAAACATGGATCTCGCTGGACATGCTCTGTGTACTCTCCTGAGCTATGTGTACCCTTAGTCCAATTCTGTTGCAAATGACCTGTTGTTATATAATATTTCAACTCCTTTGGTTTGTTAGACTCTCCCAGGGGCTTTGCCAGCTATGTGTGGTGTTTCAAAAGTCAACCAGGTGTGTTGGCACGTGACTTTAAATCCCACCACTAAGGAAGCAGAGGCAGACAGACTTCTGTGAGCTTGAGCAAGTTCCAAGCCAGCCAAGGTTACATGGTCAGACCCTTGTCTCTCAAAAAAACAAACAAACAAACAAACAAAAAACAAAAACAAACCAGGAGCTCAATGTTAGACAGTGTGGTCCATGTTTGTAATTCTAACACTTGGGAGGTACAGACAGATGAACCAGGAATTCCCAGGTCATCCTTGACTATGTAAGTCAGTGTTGTGGAATAGAATATTTGTTTAACTATGTAAAGATGTGTTACATTTGTTTGTGTTGCAGAATAATTGTTTATCTAAAAATGTGTTGCATTTGTTTTACTATGTAAAGATAGGATACTGTTTCACCTTGCCTGCCTAAGGCATTTGATTGGTCTAATAAAAAGCTGAATGGCCAATAGCTAGGCAGAGGAGGGATAAGCGAGTCTGGGGTGCAGAGAGAGACAAGGCCAGCCAGACAAGAAGGAAGCAGGATGGACAGTATGTAGATGAGATAAACGGCCTCAGGGCAGCATGTAGACTAATAGAAATGGGTTAATTTCAATTAAAAAGTTAAGCAGAAACAAGCCTAAAGCTAAGGCCAAACATCCATAATTAATAGTAAGATTATGTCATGATTTGGACGCTGGCAGTCCCAAGAAAGCCTGCTGCTCCAAGTCCGTAACTTCACATGTATATATTGGTTGATTAGAGACCCAATACCACGGCCTAGCCTTGGGGCCTTCCCGGTTGGATGTACTTTTCCTTTGTGGTCCTATGGTCCTATTTCTGCCTCTGGCTCCTTAATGCCCAACAGTAATATTGTTAAAGTCCTTTTCTAGGATATGTGACACACACTTCCTCCCAAATTGCCCATCCAAAGCCTCATCACCCTCTGCAGCAATCTAAGTGCTTGTGGTGCTCCCTGCCTCCTCCATGGTTTTAGTTTTAGTACATGATGTAGCTCTGTGGGGATGCAGCATAGTGGGGAGGAAGGGAAAGTTAGGACCTGAACTGCCTGCTATGGGCACATCGACTTTTCTGTCCCGGTTTGACCTGGGTACAGTGATAGTGCCCACTTCTTGAGGTTGCTTGGACTAACCAGGTTACATTTCTGTACTATAGGACGGATCCTTCCAGATCACTGGAGACAGGGTGTCTGTCCCGCGCAATAGTCTCGCCAGCAAGAACCACACAGGACACTCGGATCCTTCTGCAGGAAAGCTTTAATGCGTCTTGAGAGGAGAGCATAAGCTTACCAGAGCGGAGACCCCGAGCCAAGAATCCCGTCCCCTAATAAAGGCTGGCAGCCGCCGCCTGGGACGTGTCACCCTATGATTGGCTTCAGCTCATCAGGCCATATGATGCCATGGAATAGGCAGAGATCAAGGAAATGGAAAATTACCCAGCGCCTGCGCAATAATTTACATTCAGTGCCTTCAGGCGCCATCATTGTAATGGAGAATGCAGGGACGGCTCCCTACATCTCCCCCTTTTTTTATTAATTAATGATAAGGCTTTATATTTTTACAAGCAAATAGGTCACCCATATGTTGAGGGATAGAGGCAGAGGTTGTACCTTCCCAATCAAACATTAAGACTGTGTACAAGAGTCGCCATCAGGCTGTTAGCTTGACCCGAAGCGCTCTCGACCTGTCCTCTGCCGTTTTTCTGGGAAAGGGAGACTAGGGCAGGCAACCCTTATGCAGGACAACATGCCTCCCAGAGAAGCCTGCATACTGGGCAACTCTCTGTGCGATGCCTTGCTCAACATCCCTCATGGGCTGCTCAAACCAGACACTCTACCCTGTGCAATGAGCCTAGGCTCCGGGTGTGCAAGAGCTGTCTGGCCGGCGGCCTATTGCTTAAGCATAGTTAGCCAAATATCAGTGGAAGCCCCTTGTTCCAAAGCTATAAGCGCTTGGGCGATAACCATCTTGTCTCTCTTAGTTTGAGCCCTGAGCCTACAGACCAGCCAGAGAAGCAACATCAATCCATAGCAAACGGCTGCACCAAACAATCCCATCCCCACCCTTTCCTTAAAATAGGAGACAGCTGAAGCGATCCATGATGACAATCTCTCCGTCAAGGACAGGAGTTAATCTGGATAATAGCGGCTCTCAACTCCCGGGGAGAGGGTGGAGTTCCGACTTTTGAGGGTCCGAAGGGGCTCTTCGGGTGAGTCTTTCCGGGATCCACAGGGGATTCTCTTCATCCTGTGGAAAAACACATATAGCTCCCCTGGATCTTATGAGAATAGGATCCGGGCCTCTCCAAAGACCAGTTAAGATATCTTTCCATTTTACCATTTCCTTTGGCCTTTCAGGTTCTGAGGTGTGGCGCTTGGCCGCAGTATGGCCCTGAGCGTCAATGTTTAGAAAATTAAGGGTAAAGAGTGCCATGGATATTGCAACTCTTGGCACTGAGGGTAAGGATGCTCCCATTCCCTCCTTTTGTTTGATTAAATAAGACTTAAGTGTGCGATGGGCACGTTCTATAATGCCTTGTCCTTGAGGGTTATAAGGTAGGCCAGTCAGATGGATAACTTCCATCTGTCTGTAGAAGTGTTGGAACTTTTGAGAGGTATAAGCCGGCCCATTATCTGTTTTTAGGATATGAGGCTTTCCCCAGGCACCCCAGGCCTCCAAGCAGTGTTGAATCACATGAGCGGCCTTTTCCCCTGTCAAAGGCGTGGCACAAATTATGCCTGAGCAGGTGTCCATTGAGACATGAACATATTGGAGTTTTCCAAAGGAGGCAACATGTGTAACATCCATTTGCCATATCTGCAGCGGCCTAATGCCGCGCGGATTTATTCCTACATGAGGTGCAGGTAAAAATTTACAGTAGTTTTTACATTGAGTAACAATTTGTCTAGCCTCCTGCCTTGTTAAAGCAAATCGACGGTGCAAGGTTTCAGCCGTCACATGAAAGCGCTGATGAAATTCTTGTGCAGCTTGTATCTGGGTGGACAAGGCGGCAGCCATCAACTTTGTGGCCCGGTCTGCCAAATCATTCCCAGAGGACATAGGTCCTGGGAGCCCCGAATGTGCTCGAACATGGGTGACAAAAACAGGGAACCTCCTGTTTGATAGGGTAATTTGTATTTTTTGAAAGATACCTGCAACTCTGCTGGAGGGTCGTATTATACCAGCAGTTTCAAGGAGGTTGACTGCATTAACCACATAGGAGGAATCTGACACAATATTAAGTGGCCCCGGAAAGGCCTTAAGGACTTCCAGCACCACTTGGCATTCAATGATCTGGGGTGAGGTTTCATTGAATTGTTTAGAAACTACCTTATTCCCTATAACATAAGCCCCTACACCGGTTTTGGAACCATCAGTATAAACCACCGTCCCATTCGGGATTGGATGCTTTGCTGTCATCTGTGGAAACACTATAGCCTGATTTTGTGTAAATTGTAGGATTGGATGTTTTGGGAAATGATTATCAATTTTCCCTGAAAAGGAGGTAACCAACACCGCCCAGTCATTAGATGTAGCTGTCAGAGTCTGAATTTGTGCAGCGGTGTAAGGTACAACCAAGAGATGAGGGGCCCTGCCAAAATGAGCGACAGCTGCTTTTATTCCCCGAAGTGCGAGCTGCGTGACAGCATCCGGATACCAATCAATGATCTTAGCGGGGGAAGCATTTGGGTGAACCCAAAGCAACGGCCCATGCTGCCATAAGACGGCGGTCGGTAACTTAGCCGTTTTAAAGACACATAGGCTGAATGGCAATGTCTCATCTATGCGATGCAATTGTGCATCCTGTAAGGCCTTTTCCACCTTTTGTAGGGCTTGACAAGCAGCCGGAGTAAAGCTTCTGGGGGAAGAAATATGAGGCTCACCTTCCAGGATGTCAAAAAGGGGTTTTAAATCTGCAGAGGGGATCTTTAAAAAGGGTCTCAGCCAATTTATATCCCCCAAGAGTTTCTGGAAGTCATTTAAGGTTCTCAGATGATCCTTGTGTATTTCTATTTTTTGTGGGATTATTTTTGTTGGGGTAATTACTGAGCCCAGGAAGAGACCGGTATCTGAGACCTGGACCTTCTCTGACGCTATCTCCAGTCCCCATTGTTTTAACTCAGCTACCAGCATGGGGAAGGCTTGTTGCAGGACCTCTATCTTCCTATGGCAGATAAGAATATCATCCATATAGTGAATCATAATCATGGATGTAAACTGCTTCCTAACAGGTTCCAATGCCTTTTGGACATACATTTGGCATATAGTTGGGCTATTAGCCATGCCTTGTGGCAACACCTTTCCTTGGAATCTCTTGTCTGGCTCCATATGATTGAGTGAGGGAACAGTAAAGGCAAACCTTTGCCGGTCCCGAGGATAGAGGGGGATGGAGAAAAAACAGCCCTTAATATCTATAATAATAAGCTTCCAATTTTGGGGCAGCGCAGAGAGCAAAGGGAGGCCTCTCTGGACAGGGCCCAGAGGGCGCATTTGGTTATTAATAGCCCGCAGGTCATGGAGCAATCTCCATTTTTTAGATTTCTTTTTGATAATAAAAATTGGGGTGTTCCAGGGAGAAGTGGAAGTTTCTAAATGCCCCAACTGTTCTTGCTCCTGTATAAGTCTTGTGATTGCTTCCAGCTTTTCAGAGGATAATGGCCATTGAGAGACCCATACCGGGTCCTCTGTATTCCATGGTATGGGTCGTGAAGCCTCAACGGCCCCTAAATAAAACCCAGTCCTTTTCTACTTTGATTCCCTTTTTGTTCAATGGGCTCTATTCTACCTTGCTCCCTTCTGCCCAGGCCCCTTCCTGGTACATAGCCCATTTTTGTCATTATAGCTGATGCCTGAGGGGAATACTCATTGGTCAGGGTCATGCCCATGGCTTGTAACACATCTCGCCCCCACAGATTTACTGGGAGGGGCAAAACATAACGGGTAAAGCGTCCCTGCCTGCCCTCAGTGCTCCGCCAGACCAAGGCCGCAGCACTAACAGCTGGAGAGGATTGATATCCAAGGCCTTGAAGAGAATGAGATGAAACCATAGTAGGCCAGGATTTCGGCCACCAATGTAATGAAATGATGCTTTTGTCCGCCCCTGTATCTGTAATCCCCTTAAATTCTTTTCCATTAACCAATAATTTTATAGTTGGTCTCTCATCTAGGGGTATGGCCAGATATGCTGAATCATTACCGGTAGAGCCCAAGGCTCTTTTTTGGGAGGTGCAATTCTCTCTATCCCCAGGGGAGGGCAATAGCACTAATTGTGCGATCCTATCTCCCTGCTTTATGGAGAACATGCCCCGAGGGCTGGAGCAGAGGACCTGGAATTCTTTCTTATGATATGGATCTATGATTCCAGGATACACAACGAGTCCTTGTAAGGTCAAGGAACCACGGCCCAAAATGAGCCCAATGGTAGCAGGGGGTAAAGGCCCCGGAGACTGGATTGGGACCGGCTGAACATTCATTTGGGGCATTAATAAGAAGTCGGAGGCGGCACACAGGTCCACTCCGGAGTGTCCTCGGGAGTCCCTTCCTTCTCTGAGTTGCTTTTCTGGAATTGGTTCCCATATTTCTGAGGGCCCTGGGACCATGGGCCCCGCGGCCCGTTTTTTGGTTGGGACGCTTTAGGTTCCTCCCTAGGGGGTAAAAGCCTACCTTTTATGTCCCGCACAGATTTGTATTCGCTGGCCCTATGATAACCTTTTCCACAGCGCCTGCACAGCTCCATTTCCCTAGTCTTTTTAGGGGCTCTACAGTCCTTTTTAAGGTGCCCTGTTTTTCCACAGTTAAAGCAGGCAGACATAATTCGGCGCCTTTGGGTTTGTAAGATGGCTGCGGCCAAGCCTGTATTAGTAAGTGGCCCTCCGAGTTCTCTGTAGATCTTTAACCAGTCCTGTAAACCTTTACTTTTTCGGGGGGCTATGGCTGCTCGGCATTCTTGAGTTGCTTGTTCAAAGACTAATTGTTCAATCAGAGGCATGGCTTGTTCTGCATCACCGAATATCCGGCTAGCGGCCTCTGTCATTCTGGCCACAAAGTCTGAGAATGGCTCCTGGGGCCCCTGGACTATCTTTGTAAGATGTCCACCTGATTTATCCCTTTTTGTCAATGCCTTCCATGCTTTAATGGCGGCAGCTGATATCTGGGCATATACGCCCCAAATGTAATTAGTTTGATTGAGGGCATGTGGCCCCTGTCCTGTCAGCATTTCAAAGGTCCATTGTCTCTGATTTTCATTTTCTGCTGTGACATTGGCCTTTGCCTGTGCCTGGGCTGCATCATACCAAAGAGCCTTCCACTCCATATATTGTCCCATATTGGGGAGCACTGCCTTTACTGTTGTCTCCCAATCAGTGGGTGTCATAGCATAGTTTGCTAGTCTTTCTACTTGTATTGTTGTAAAATTGGCATTGACCCCATACTTCCGGACTGATTCAGCCAATTCTTTAATCTGATTATAGTCTACGGGAGTATGTACTCTCGCCCCCTCATTTTCAAAGACTGGAAAAGCCATCTGCAATTTCCTTCGCTCCTCTAATGGTAAAAAGGAGTCGGTACCAAATAATGGGGGTGCTGATGGAGGTACACCCGCTGGATTAACAGGCGATGGCCTCATATTTGCTTTCACTTTTCTATCAGGGTGGTATCTGTCTTGCTCTAGCTCTGTTTTTTTGCTAGAGTCTAAAATCTCAGAGTCTGAGCTGCTCAGCTCCAAGGCCTCTAGTTTCATTGTAGGGTAGAGGCTAGGTTTTGAGTCTTTATTTCTCTTAAATTTATCGGGGTGTGACCGGTTATTCCCTATTTTCTCTCCCCCTTTTTTTGTATCCTGGGGAGGGCCTTTTTCCTTAGACATGTCCTTCCTTTTTTGAGCTCCTAATCTCTCATCTCGTTTGGTTTCTGATATATTATCCTGTACCTCTTTAAGCGTTTTTTGACTCTCTGCTATCATGGGACGGCAAGCCTCAATCTCTAGACAGTTTTTAATTAGGTCTCTCTGTTTTGAAGAGCCCATTATGCTGGAGGCTACCTGGGGTAAGCTTGGTCTCGAACTGGAACATCAGCCACGGTGGGCATAATATAAGACCAATGTGAACAAAAGAAGAATAAAGACTAGAATTAAGGCTTTTACTGATCCATCCCATAGTGGTGACAAATTAAAAGCAAAGTCAAAAAAGAAGGTGTCAGAATAAAGCATACCTCTCTGAACTTACCACCCTGTAGTTCTGAATCCGCCCCGTTAGAGGGGTCTCCGCAGTGCCGGCGATGTTAACAAGTTCCCGGGTTTCGGCACCAGATGTCCCGCGCAATAGTCTCGCCAGCAAGAACCACACAGGACATTCGGATCCTTCTGCAGGAAAGCTTTAATGCGTCTTGAGAGGAGAGCATAAGCTTACCAGAGCGGAGACCCCGAGCCAAGAATCCCGTCCCCTAATAAAGGCTGGCAGCCGCCGCCTGGGACGTGTCACCCTATGATTGGCTTCAGCTCATCAGGCCATATGACGCCATGGAATAGGCAGAGATCAAGGAAATGGAAAATTACCCAGCGCCTGCGCAATAATTTACATTCAGTGCCTTCAGGCGCCATCATTGTAATGGAGAATGCAGGGACGGCTCCCTACAGGTGTCAACCATTTTTTACTAGCATCACTCTGTTTCATGTGTTGTATTTTATCTCTCAAGATTCCAAGTCTCTGGGGGCAGAAAGATAGTTTGTAACTGTCTGTTCCTTCCTTGTGCACATGTGTATCTCCAGCACCCTGGGCATGCAGTCCATGGCAGAAGTGGACTGACTCAGAACCCCATGCTTATCATTTGTCTTCCCTCTTTAGGGCTGGGAGTGCCCCAGGATGGATCTGAGGATGAGGATGAGGAATGGCCCACCCTGGAAAAGGCAGCCAAAATGACCGGAGTGGACCACCAAGGAGGTGGTTGTGGACCCTGAAGATGAACGGGCCATTGGAATGTTTATGAATAAGAACCCTCCTATGAGGTAGGACTTAAGAGTTGGGACAGTAGATCCTGGTAGAAAGTTCCCACAAGCTAGTTCCTGGCCAGCCTTTGGTCTGAGCATTGCCAGCTACAGAATACCATCTGGGCCAAACCTTCTAAGTGGGCCCGACCCAGACTCCAGATAGCTCCTCTTTTGTCCCTCTGATGGAGAACTTCCTGGATTACCCAGTTTGTTCTTGGCATGTTACTCTCTGACTTTAGGCTCCCTTTAATCCAGGGCTTTCGGTCTCAGCCCTGGCATTTGGGCTGGGTGGAAGCTAGCACCTAAGGATCTTCTGCAGCTGTATCCCCTCTAGATACCAGTAGTGATAATGAAAAATTATCCCAGGCATTGCCAAATATCACCCCAGGAGTAAAACTGCCTCCAGAGAGAACCACAAATTCATCCCCATTTAGTTTAATTGCTGCTTCTAAAACATGCAGGTATTTAGGCTGCCTGTGATCAAATTCTTGGGCAGATGTATCTGGCCTGGTGGGGGGTGGGGAAATAAGTTTAGGGCAAAGGGCCCTCATTCAGTTTATTCTGATTCTGAATAATGAACGTGTGGCCGTTCTCAGTTCTTCAGAGTGTGGTACAGTCCGTCTCTTATCACGAATGTGAAGTGATGAGGGGACTATGGCTTGAGTGTGTAGAATGTTGAGAAGAGCCCTCCCAGATGGATTCTGACAGCTCTACTAGAGTTCACAAAGTGTGAATCTGGTTCATGTTCCTATCCCCAGAGGGCTCCCGGGCCCACCTCATATCTGCTCTTTCATGATTCTGACAAACTTAGCAGATTGGGTTTCTTCGATTCGCTGTAAGTGACAAGAGAGTAGAAAGGGGGCTCTGAGTTTCTGGGCTCTTGGTGCTGGCATCTTCAGAACCAGGGCAAGGTCTTTGGGAACACAGCCATCAGAACATGTTAACTATGGCCCATGGGAGGGACTGTGAAACACTGTCAGACGGTATAACCTGGGGCACATGAAAGAGACTGTGAAGCACCCAAACTAGAGGTTGAAATTTCACCCTGTCCCCAATAATGCCTTAAAACCTTATTTGGATTGTTTACCTCTGAGTTTTAGGCCTCTGTCTGTGTCTGGGAATAAAAGCACCGCCCATCAGACGCAGCGGTGGCACACCCTTAATCCCAGCACTCTGAAGGCAGAGGCAGCTGCATCTCTTGAGTTCAAGGCCAGCCTGGTCTACAGAGCTAGTTCCAGGACAACCAGGGCTACCCAGAGAAACCCTGTCTTGAAAAAAAAAAAAAAGCAGGCAGCCTTCTGCCAACATTGTTCTGCAGATAGGACACAGATCTGGAAGTCTGAACAATGTTGCCTGGAGGCTAGAACCCAGGGCCTCATCTGAGCTAATCACCTCCAACTGAGGGGCAACTTTAAGTATGTGTCAATGACCTTAAAGATGCCATTAGCAGACTATAACCTGCTATGATGGTAATATGTTAAATTTTTCTTTCTTTGTTTTACTTCATGAATATGGGTATTTTTCCTGTATGTATGTATGTCATGTGCATTCTTAGTGCCCATGAAAGTCCAAAGAATATGAGAACAGGAGTCACATCCACTGTGCAGATAATGGCAACTGAACCCAGGTCCTCTGCAAGAGCAGTAAGTACTCTTAACCACTGAGCTGTCTCTCTAGCCTCAGGCTATTGTAATTTTGAATCCTCATTTGATGGCTTCTGTTTAAAGAGGCTGAAAAGGGTGAGGCAGCAAAATGGCCAGGCAGGTGAAGTGCTTCCTGCACAAGCCTGATGACCTGAGTTCAATCCCCAGAGCTCACTTCAAGGTGGAAGGAAAACTCAGCTCCATAGAGTGGTCTTCTGACTTCCACATGAGCACACAGCAATAATAATCAAGTTTAAGGGGATGGAGAGATGGCTTAGTAGTTAAGAGCACTGTCTGCTCTTCCAGAGGTCCTGAGTTCAATTCCTAGCAACCACATGGTCGCTCACAACCATCTGTAATGAGATCTGGTGCCCTCTTCTGGCCTTTGGACATACGTGCAGGCAGAATACTATACATAATAAATTTAAAAGAAAAAAATCAAGTTTGAGGAGCTTATAGCAGCAATTATGCTAAAACTGGAACAATATCACAGACTAGAGTGACCCCTGTGCAAGGGTGACATGCTAGTTTGTGCAGCATTCCTGATTTGTTTGGGGACTGTTTTGTGGCTCCTTTTTTCCTCTGAGACAGTGTCTCACTACGTAGTCCTGGCTGACCTGGAATTCCTTATGACGACCACCACACTGGCCTTAACCTCACAGAGATCTGCCCAAGTGTTGACCTTAAAGGCTCGTGCCACTATGGCTGTCTGTCTGTCTGTCTGTCTGTCTGTCTGTCCGTCCTTCCTTCCTTTCATGAATAGGGTGAGGGGACTTTAGAGCTTCCTGGAGAGTGACCCTAGTTCTTCACCCTTGTCCCCTCTGTCTCCATAGGCGCACTCTGGCTGACATCATCATGGAGAATCTGACCAAGAAGCAGACAGAGGTGGAGACGGTCATGTCAGAGGTGTCGGGCTTCCCTATGCCTCAGTTGGACCCCCGGGTCCTGGAGGTCTACAGAGGAGTCCGAGAGGTAAGGACTGTGAGGGCATGTGTGGTGGGGTATCCTAACAGGAAGCCTCTCACACATGGCACCCGACGAGTAAGCCATGGTGGCCAGGACAGAAAAGGACTGAGGCAGAACCAGTGGGCTCAGGGTCTAGTCACTAAATTCTGGTCACCTGAGAAATGAGCCTTTTTGGGTTGCTCTGAAGATAAGTGAGGCCGCGAATGAAAATGCAGGGATGGGGCCAGGACCTCACCGTAGGTGCTGATGGCTCTGCCTCCTTCATCTCCAGGTGTTATCCAAGTACCAAAGTGGGAAACTGCCCACGGCTTTTAAGATCATCCCTGCACTGTCCAACTGGGAACAAATCCTCTATGTCACTGAGCCTGAGGCCTGGACTGCAGCTGCTATGTATCAAGCCACCAGGTAGTGTAGATGGGCCAGGGTGGCTGACTTGTGGTTTAGGGTGTGGTGGGTAGACTCTTCCTCCCTCAGCCATGTCATTGGCCAGCCCATGGCTCTCTCCCTTGGACTTGTTCCTACTACTCCCTTAACTTCTCCACCTGCGTTTTCAGGACAAAGTCCTGTGGTAGACTTCTATGGGAAGGGCCTACATAGCTTCCAGGATACAGCCCTGGTGTGAGAGAGTAGCTCGAGAATTCTGAGAATTCTCCGGTGACCTCAGGTCCCTCATGGTGGAGAAAGGAGAGTAGCCAGCCAAAAACTGGACTGGGAAAGAAGCTTGAGGTGCCTCGCTTAAATAATGCACAGAGGCCATGGGTCTAAGCAACAGCACTGTCTGAAACACACTAGGGGCCAGGCAATGGTAGGGCACACTTTTAATCCCAGTACTCAGGAGGCAGAGGCAGGTGGATCTCTGTGAGTTCTAGGCCAGCCTGTTCTGCACAGTGAGTTCCAGTAGAGTCAGGACTACACACAGAGAAACCCTGTCTCGAAAAACCAACAAAAGAAAAATGCTAGGTCTGGAGAGGTGGCTCGGTGGTTAAGAGCACTTCTTCTTCTAGAAGACCTGGGTTCAATTCCCAGCACCCACGTGGAGGCTTTCAACCATCTCTAGCTCCAGGAAATCCGATGGGTACTAGGCACATATATGGTGCACAGACATACTTGCAGGCAAAGTAGCTCCTCTTTAAGCTGACCTGGGTGTGGTGTGCATACTTTTATTCTTTTGCTTAAATTAGAAATGAAGAAAAGGCACAAGATGAGACAGGAGACTAAGACGTATTAACCAGTTTATTATAGGCTTGGCAGAGTAGAGACTAAGAAAGAAGAGGAACAGGGCTAAAGGCTGACCATCATGGCCGTTTGCCATAGAGAGGCAGAGAGAGCATAAGAGAAGAGAAGAGAGCGTAAGTGGGCAGGGGTCTGTCTTTTAAAGGGGTCCTCTATACCACCTGCATGCAGACTTAATTCCCATGGAACCCTGGGTTGACCAGGGTACCTCCTGAGTGGATTCCGCCAGGTGGCAGAGGCAGGCCAGCATAATGCCTGAACCTTTCACATACCACTTCACATACCCCTCTCTGATGTGATGTCCCCATATCTTACTCTAAAACCTCTCTCATGCATGGTGATACTTAAAAGGCCAGGGCCAGACTCTCTTGTGACTTGCAAACTCCCACCTTGCTAGGATTTTTGCCTCAAACCTAAAAGAACGGATGGCTCAGCGCTTTAACCACCTTGTCCTGCTTCCCCGAGTACGAGATGATATCAGGCAATACAGACGACTCAACGGTCACCTCTACAGGGCACTCAAGAAAGCCCTGTTCAAACCTGGAGCCTGGTTTAAAGGTAAAAACCCAGAAATAGGAGAGAAAGGAAGGGTCAGTACTCTGCTTGGCAACTGGCTATCTCCACTGTTGGTCCTTAGATGATGGGCTTGCTGGGTACTAAAAGTCCCTGTATATGACTCTGCCTAGGAATCCCGATCCCATTGTGCGAGTCTGGCACATGTACCCTCCGAGAAGCCATCATCGTGGGCAGCATCATCACTAAGTGCTCCATCCCTGTGTTGCACTCCAGGTAGTGTTGGTGAGGTCGGTGGAGAGTCATGTAGTAGAGAGGCCAGAACTTTGGCAGGAGGGCAAGAAGGGAGAATGAGCTATGATTACCTAGAGTCTGTGGCTATTTAAGCCAGCGGGTATATGATTGCTCCAGTAGAATAGAAGCCTTCGAGGGCAGGATCCAAAGACCTGGCACATAGTAGGTGTTCAGTAAATAGTTGTTGACGGCATGAATTTAGTGAATGACGGCATGAATGAATGGATACCTAGGAAAAAGGTGTGATAAATGGTGGAGTGCTGAGACATTTAGACACACTCTCTATAGTTGAATGCAGGGATTGTTTGCTATCCTGGTCAGAGGCAGAAGTGTGAGATGGATGTAGACAGGCAGTAAAGAGAATGAATCCCAGGAGTGTAATAATGAGGAGATGAGGTGACACCTTGGGAATGCTCTAGGTTAGGGTCAGTCTGGGGAGACACTTTGTCCAGCGTCTCTCCACAAGTCCTTAACTCCACCTTCCCTCCTAGTGCGGCCATGCTGAAGATAGCTGAGATGGAATACAGTGGTGCTAACAGCATTTTCCTGCGCCTGCTGTTAGACAAGAAGTATGCGTTGCCATACCGGGTGCTAGACGCCCTGGTCTACCATTTTCTGGGCTTCCGGACAGAGAAGCGCCAGCTGCCTGTGCTCTGGCACCAGTGCCTCCTGACTTTGGCACAAGGCTACAAGGCCGACTTGGCTACGGACCAGAAGGAGGCCCTCCTGGAACTGCTTTGACTGCAGCCCCACCCACAGTTGTCTCCGGAAGTCAGACGTGAGCTCCAGAGTGCAGTCCCCAGAGACGTGGAAGATGTTCCTGTCACCATGGAATGACAGCAGTCAACTGTCTTGGTCCAGGGAAGATAGGAGGACACCAAGAACCCAGTTGGTGACCAACGATCTAGTTAAAGACCTAGGTCAAGGCACTGAAGGCTTACGACGGCATCTGTGGCTCCAGTCCTGGGCAGGGGGATTATTCTGGTTGGCTTTCTCTGCCATTCTAGGCTTTGGTCCCTGTTCACTTCTGAAAGCTAACTGGAGTTACCTGATGTCAGCACTCCCACAACCCAGCTGGTTCATGGTATGAGGGCTGCTCTCTCCAGTTACTGTGTCAGTTCACTGGGGTCAGTTATTTATTGAAGCTCTGTGTTTTGGTCCAGTCCCTGGAGGTTCCTGCCTCCCCTGTAGCTAGAGGTGAGAGTCATTCATGGTTCTTTCTGTTCCCAGTTCAGAGGAGTGGGTTCTTAGTGTCCATAGAACTCTCACCTACCCTGTTCTTCACAATGGTCTATCTAGACTCCCCTTCCTCTCCACAAAGAGGAACACACACACACACACACACACACACACACACACACACACACACACACACACACACACACACACACTCCCTACCAATGACATGTTCATGGGCTATTTTGCCAGATCACCAGCTTCTGCTGGTGTTCTCCTGGAAAGGTTGTAGTCGCCATATTGCTCTCAGTGGAGACTGCGACAGGAGCAGGCCCTCCCTCTGGGAGGAGAACAGCAAACTCAGAAGTCCAGTAGGTTTCTTCCTTGTTTTCTGAACAAGAGCTTTAGACTGGTTAACAAACCAGGGTCAAGTGCCTATTTGTATAGCTGATGAACAAAGAGCAATCTTTTTCTAATGGCTTAAAATGTGTATGAAATTTTAGTTGCAGCCAGGCATGGATCTCTAAGTTTGAGACCAACCAGGACTAAGTATACAGACTATACAGGACTAACTAACCCTATCTTGGGGTAGGGGGGCACATCCATGTCCCAGCCATTTGCATCACAGCTGACAACTCCCAAGTCATTCTGCTACACTTTTGCTTTTGAAAAAGTATGCCTGTCACAATCCAGTTTATGTATCTGCAAACAGTTTCAATCTGTTGAGGCATTCGCATTTGCTTACACTTTTAGTTCATCTTGGAAACAGGAGGTAAATGACAGAGAAAAGTACACCTCGCTCAGCCAAGCCAAATGACTCACCGTATTGCCACGTCTCTACCAGTTTACCTCTCTGCAGTACTGCAGATGGGAACAGAGAAAGCATTTCCAGACACATTCCTGCCCCACCCATCGCTTGTTTTTTAATGTATATGAGCATTGTGCCTGCATGGCATCAGATCCTGAGACTAGAGTTACTGATGGTTGTGGTCAAATCCTAGCTCTCAAGAGTAGCCCATACTCTCAGCTACTGGGCCACTAGTGCGGTCCCCGTTGGGTTTTGAAGCAAGATTTTGCCAGGTAGCACAGGCTAGACTAGAACAACTTCCTCTGCCCTGTGAATGCCACCAAAGATTACAGGAATAGGCCACCATGCCAGAGTACAGCAAAATTCTTGTTTTATATAAAACTGTCCAGTTTTCCCATGAGCCCTCTGGGGCATGGTGATCACTCCTTAAACCATAACTTGTAGAAGTGCACAGGTAAAGTGGGCCACATTGCCTTTAAGAAGAAATGTTCCCTACCTGAGACAGCTGACTTGTGCCTCCCTACTTCTACACACAGCCCCAGGGACTGCAAGAGCCAAAGCAAGTTTTATTCTGGAATCTTTATTAAGGCAGCATGATAGAAATGGGCCACCAGCCCAAACCTTGTGGCCTAAGGAAAGACCTGTGTCAATAGGGCTTGGACCTCTCCAGTTAGGCTCTGTCCTCCACAGCATCCATCCTTACTCAAACCCTCTGCTGGAAGACGAGGTACAGGGCCTCAGGAGAGGAAGGCATGGCCCCATCCCAGGCTATAGCAGCTCCTGGACCACAAAGCGGTAGCAGAGGGGAGGGAAACAGCAACCACCAGGGTTACCACCGCTTGTGGGGTACAGGCCTCACTGTACCCTCTTACAGTTGTATTTAAAGCAATAAATTAAAATGATCATCAGCACCCCTCAAAGAGCCCTCAATCACAGAAGCTGAGCAGGAAGCAAAGCAAGAATTGGTAGGTTCTTGCCCCTCTGACCAAGGCCTAGGCTGTTCTCTCTAAGAGCAGCTGGGAGCATGGATTACACAGCAGCCATCCATTTGGTTCCTCATGCATGGTCATCAGGATGCTTGAAGGACCCGAATCCAAATGCACTGACCCTAGGTGGGGCAACACCTTTTGAAGGTGCTGGGACATTTTGGCAATTGAGAGAATTAGAGCCCCAGAGAGGGGGGACTCACAAGGACTATCTGTTCATATTCCAAATCCTAGGCTGGGAAAACTTACTCCCAGCAAAGTTCAGAATATCTTCAGAGTGGAGCAGTTTACCCGATGGTGGTCAGAGAAAACAGAAATGAGCAGAGGAAGAGCCCTGGGCAGGATACTGCAAGTGCATACCTTCAGGACCCTGCTCCTCTGGACAGGCCCCTCCTTTTGTTAACCACCTCCCAAATGTAACGTACAGTTAAATAGATCATGAAGGCTGACCTAATGACTACATAATCTCTGGAGACTTCATCACAAGCAACATGAGTGACCATTCTGACTTGAATGGCAACCTTTGGTGATTCATTTTAACATAGACCAGTCAGTCATGTGAATAATGGAGCAAACACTACACCTCCCTGTGTCTGCAATTTTGGAATTCTAATATCTCACTGAATGAGCGCCATCAGGTGATTAAATCCTGAATTGCTCTATTTCATGTCATAGAGAGCTCTCTAGCAGTTTGAATGGCCAAGTCTTAATTTAAGCCATTTCCTCCAATACATTGTAGCAGTATTCAATGCAGCCATTTTGAAAAACCTTTGTATTATGTGTGTTTCCCTGCATGCTTATCTGTGTGCTATGCGTGTAGTATCCACCAAGGCTAGGACATTATATCCACTGGAACAGTATTAACAGTTTTGAGCCATAACAGGGGAATGAACCCGACACCAGGGATTTTCTAGACCAAATGTTCCAACCCAATGAATGAGCTCTATCTGCTGACCTCATGACCACTCTTAATGCCTTTAGCTTTAATGATGTACTTAGAGACTATCCCAACTCTCCTCTCTGACCAAAGTCAGGTCCCTGAGTGTGGAGGAGTCAAGGCTAGTGGGATCTGGAATATGTAAAATGTTACATGCCCTGGTAAAGAGAGATTTCCTAGCATCTCATGAGGCATCTTAAGGAATTCTATGAATGGACACTGAATTTGAAGTGGACATCTTTGACGAGTGTTTATCTAACCCCGGCTTTGTCATTCTTAGTCTGTCTCACTGTGGAATGAGTCAGCACTCTGTCAGCACATTCACCTTAATTTGGAGGTCTCAGCCTGAGAATCAGACAGAAAAGGGAAGATTGCTATGCATTAAAAATGTTCATTTGACTTTGGAAGATGTAGGTAGAGATAAGACAGCAGGGCAGCCTGACTAACAGCACCGACAGCCTCTGCCTCAGTAGATTGAAGGAATAGCAAGGTTCTTCACACTTCCCATCTGGAGCCTATGTCTCAACCCGTCTCCCAGGAAGTCTATGCACCTCCTCTTCTCTTGGAGACTTCCTACAGGCAAGCTTAATGACGCCTACAGGAACCCAAACACGGAGGTCAGTTACCATACCGAGATCCTGGTTCCTAAGCACTATTCCCAAGTAGCAGTCCTGTAACGTGTGCTCTGTCATAATAGGAGTATGTTTTTACCTGCCAGTCACAGTCCCTGGGGCAGCAAATAGCTAGTGGCATGTAAGAACTTTGGAGCCAGGAAATGGTGGGCAGCATTTACTAAGTCATTAAAAATATCTCCAACTGAACACAACTTCCTACCTCAGTGAGCAAGGCTCCCAGTGTGAGATCTGTAAAGAAACCTAAGATTCTTAGGCTGTCCCCTCAGATCGTTAGCTTTGAAGATGAAGACCTATGACCAGTGGTTACATCTGGAATGTGGCCCCATCATGACCATGTATCTGCACTGCCAATTTGTGACTCCTGGGGGTTCAGTGAAGATCTTGGCTGGAGCCCTGCCAAAGTGTCTGAGATTCCTCTTCATAAAGGGGAACTAACCTCCCCCCCCCAATATTCAGAGTCCCGAGCCACTCTCCACAGGCAGTAGGCAAACCAACCAGGAAGAAGCCCATTTGGGGAAACTAGGGGTCCTGGCTGTTGGTAGAGATGCTGGGAGATGTTTGGCCCCAGCCCATGGGGTCTCCCTGAGTTGCTTGGCAAACAATACTCACAGGTTCATCTGGTTTTCTAGGCATGGCTTACAGCCCTGGCCTTACCCCACTGGCATCAAAAACACGACCTCTTACACCTGGGGTTTTTCACTGGGAGGTAAGTCTCTATATAAGGCTGCTCCCTCCCTGCAAAAGAGGCATACACACATTCTCCTAGCACAAACAACTGGACATCTGACATCTTAACTAAATCTCCAGGTTTTTGCCTGATACTTAGTCGTGGTGCCATCACCACGAGGGGAGTTTCCATTAGACCTAGTTGTGGCTCGGGAGACACTTGGCTACTTCATCTTCCCTGGGCTCTTTCTAACATAATCTAGTCAGATGAGCTTTCTTAGCAATGATGTGCCTAGCCTTTACCCCCGCCCCAGCTGCACTATGTTCAATTAAGGCCAGATGAGCCTCATTTCCCAAGAAAATAAAACCCAAGAAATACCGTTATATCCACTTCAAGTAGGAAGACTTCCCATGCACAAATGTTTTTGTAATAGGCGCACAGAATTGAAATTAATCCTACAATTTGAACCAAAGTAGAGAGACAGGAGGGCGAAAGACCCTCCTGCTTGAAGACACTATGGAAACAGGAGATGTTACTAAGTCCTACACACCAGCCTTAACGTTCTGGTCTGGAGACAGAAACAGGAGGGCAGTAGTTGAGCTCCAGCCTGTTAGCCTTTCTGTGGACACAGGATGCTGTAATGTGAGCTCTTCCCGCCAGCCTGGTCACATAGCCACATCAACCACAAATGACCACACAAAACATTAGGATTCTGTTGGCCATTGGCTACAGCTTCTTATTTGGCTAGCTTTGTCTAAATTAACCCTATTCTAGTAGTCTAAGTATTTCCATGTTGTCTTACTGAAGCGTGGTCCGGGGACCTATTACTTTTCTGGTGTCCTCCACGGACTGCCCAGCATGCTGGCAGAGAAGAGAGGGATTTCCTGTTTGTCCCTGCTTGTATTCTGGTTCTCTCCAGCTACATCACTTCCTTCCTAGCCAATCAGCCAGTCAGTGTTTATTCATTAACGTAAGAGATACAAATACACAGAAGGACTTTCCCCATCAGGATGCAGTTAGGGAGACATGGGACAGTTCTGTCTATCCTTTGGCACCTTGCCCTTCATACATGTCCATCTCCTGTGACTCTGAACCCTTAGCCCTCAAACACTATTGGGAGATGTTGGACCCCAGGCCCCACAGGATCTGCTTGAATTGCTTTTATTGGTAATTAGATAAACACATCTAGCATCCAACTCAGGCACAAAAGTCACAATGTAGCTGCTTGCCCCTGGCTTTGCTGCCACCAGAGCAGCCTCAGAGTAAGTCTGGGATTTTCCTCTTGCAGCCTCTCTACAACAGCCTCTAGGTGCTGCCCAACTCCACAGGCTTCAAACTCCTGATGTGCTTGGGTTCAAAACAGTTAGCCACCCACAACCTTCAGGTAGTGCCTACCACAACATTGCTTCTATAAGCACATTCCTCTCTATACATAATTCACACAGTGGCCAGATTCAAGAACTTGGGAAAATAAGTCATCCACTAAGGTTAGACAAGGCCCCAAAGGAATCTTTCAGTGACTTTTTGCAAAGATTGATGAAAGCTGTACAAAAATATGGGTAGGGAATCAGATCTAAAAGCTAGACATGTACTGGTTCAATCTCTAGCTTTTGAAAATGCCAATGTAAATGGGAAAAGGTGCATGAGTCCTTAAAGATCAAATCCGCACCAATGGAAGAATGGATCCTGTACACACCCAATGTTGAGTGCTTTGACTATAACACTAAGGTTGGGTAAGGGAAGTGATCTCCTGTCATGGCCTGACTTGTCTCAGCTTTAGCCCACGACAGCCATGAGGTCCAGCCTGAGTGGGGGGTGTGGACCTGGAAGCTCCCAGCAACCCAACGGCGATAAAGATCAAATACAGGCATCTTGTCATCTTCAGAGAGCTCTCAGTTCCATGTTGTTGAACTAGAGTCATTTCTTTATTAGCCAACTTTTCTGGTGTCTCTTAACCGTCCTGCTAATACCACGAGGCAACCATTTCTCTCTTTGTTCCCTAGCTGCTCTCTCTTGCTCTGGCTGCTGGCCCCTTAACTCCTAAACTTCTGTCCTCACAAGTTACTCAAACCTCTGATCTCCCTGCCCAGGTGCAGGCCTATTCAGATGCTTAGGTGCATAGATATGCAAATAAGGAGGCATATTACCCTGAGGCCATGGTAAACAAGAGTAGCCCTGCTGACATTAACAATACAATAGTGGGCTGGAGCTTCCTGGAGTCACTGGCAGCCAGAGCCTTGGACCCAGAATATTCCATAACAGAGATATTCGGTCCCCCCCAATCTCCAAAAGGTATGAAAAGACATCGAAATACCAAATGTTTTAGTTGTGGTAGAATAGGGCTATCTTAGAAATTGTAGCCAAGGCATCCCTAGAAATAATGCTTCTTGAGGAACACCATGGTCATCTCACATTCCTCACGGAGGAGGTGACCAAGGACTACCAGGAGATTCCAGGAGTCTCTGAAGAAGCTGAGGAAGGAGCAGCAGGAAGCCGAGCGGCTAAAAGCTCTTATCCAAGAGGAGAGGGAATCCTGGAAGAATCAGGTGGAGCCTGAGAGACGCCGGATCCGGATCGAGTTTAAGCAGCAGCGGAGCAACCTGGACCAGGAGGAGCAGAGGGAACTGAGGAACCTGGAAGTAGAAGAGAAGGGGCTGAGGCATCATAGAGAAGGCGGGGATGACCTGATCCATCAGAGCCAGTCACTGAAAGGTCTCATCTCAGATCTGGAGCACCGGTGCCAGGGGTCCACAGTGGAGCTGCTGCAGCATGTGAGTTATGTCACAAAAAGGAGTCAGTTTTGGACCTTGAGGAACCCTCAAGCTCTCCCCACCAAGCTGAAAAGTTTGTTTCGAGCCCCGCATCTGAAAAAGATGCTTCTAGTCTTTTGAGAGTTGACAAACGTCCAAAGGTACTGGGTGGACGTGAGTCTGAATCCACAGACGTCTAATTTAAATCTTGTACTGTCTAAAAAGCAGAGACAGGTAAGATTTGTGGGTGCCAAGCTGTCCAAGCCTTCCTGTCTGGAGGAACATTATGACTGTAGTGTCCTGGGCTCTCAGCACTTCTCAGGAAACTGCTACTGGGAGGTGGATGTTGAAAGGTTCAGGCATTATGCTGGCCTGCCCCTGTTACCTGGTGGAATCCACTCAGGCAATACCCTGGTCAGCCCAAGGTTCCATGGGAAAGAAGTCTGCACGCAGGTAGAGGACCCCTTTAAAAGATAGGCCCCTGCCCTCTCTCTCTCTCTCTCCCCCTGTTCCTGCTCTGTGTCCCCTCTCTCTGTTTCCCCCTCTGTCTCTCTATGGCGACCGGCCATGGCGGTCAGCCATTTACCCCTGTTCCTCTTCTTAGTCTCCCCATTCTACCGGGCCTTATAATAAACTTATAGTCAATATGTCTGTCTCAATATTTCTCTTTTCTTCTTTTTAAACAAAAGAATAACAGATGTGACCAAGAAGACTGCGTGGATCCTGGGTGTATGCAGTAACCCGGTGGAACCCATGTTCTCTTTCAGCCAGTATCTGGGCAAGAAGAATGCCTACTCCAGGTATCAGCCCCAGAGCGGATACTGGGTGATTGGGTTGCAGCATAAGCATGAGTACAGAGCCTATGAGGACTCCTCCACCTCCTTGCTCGTCTCTATGACAGTGCCACCTCACCACTTAGGGGTTTTCTTAGACTATGAGGCTGGCACTGTCTCCTTTTATAATGTCACAAACCATGGCTTTCTCATCTACTCCATCTCTAAGTATTACTTTCCTACTGCCCTTTGTCCATATTCCAATCCCTGCAGCTGTGTAGTCCCAATGACTCTTTGTCGCCCAAGCCCTTGAGAAGTCTAGCACCCTGCCACAGAAAATGAGTAGACTCCTTCAAATACGAGTTTCCTCTCTGAGCCTCCATTTTCTATGTTCTTGCAGGATAACCTCCCACTTCTGCTAGTGAGGACTCTTGACAGGTCTTATGGGAAAAATTTTCACGTTTCTCTGTTAAGCATGGTCCTTTTTTGTTTTGTTTTGTTTTTTCCAGACAGGGTTTCTCTGTATAGCCCTAGCTGTGTTGTAATTCACTCTGTAGAGCAGACTGGCCTCCAACTCACAGAGAGCCACCGGTTTCTGCCTTCTGAGTGATGGAATTAAAGGCATGCGCCACCAAGGCCCAGAAAATGTTGTCTGTTGATTTGTTGGGATTTTGTTTTGAAACAGGCTCTACCCCAAGCTGCCCTGGGATTCTGTGTAATTGAGAATGACCCTGACCTAATCGTCCTGCTTCTGCTATGGTTTTGTTTTAGTGGTGTTCAACATATGGTATCCATAAATAGCCCAGGCTGGCCACAGACACTTAGTGCTTCTGCCTCAGCTCCCAAACACTGATTATAGGTCTATCTCACAACATACTGGCTAAGCATAGTATTTAATGACTTTTTAAACTGATGTCTGTGGCCAAATGTAAGAAATTATCTATGAATTAAATAGGAGTTTTTATACTAAATATTGAGTTCAATAGATTTTTCTCTATAATCATTGAGATAATTGTATGTCCCTTTTATTCTGCTCCTGGGCCAGCTACATTGAGTTGTCTCAATTGTTGAGTCCACCACTGATTCGTAAGTAAATCGTTATTACGAGTAACATTCAGTTCTTTTGTTTTTGCTGACTTATAGCTTAGGTTTGCTTTTTGCCTATCTTTACAAACAAAATTGCCTCTAGTTTTCCATTCTTGTAGTATCTGTCAGGTTATACAAAAATGCAATAATGGACAAGGTGAAATAAATCATATATACATATATATGATTTATGTGCCTAATCCAAACTATCCTTTAATAGATAAGAAAACTGAACTGATCGTTGATTAAAACAGTAGTAAAAATTCAGTCACCACTTTAGTTTTAATGGCTTCAAGAAAAGATTGTAGCTTTAATTTTCACAATAAATGCTACCACAACCTTCAACCTTCATCTTTTTTTTTTTGAGGCAGGGTTTCTCTGTGGCTTTGGAGACTGTCCTGGAACTAGCTCTTGTAGATCAGGCTGGTCTCAAACTCAGAGATCTGCCTGCCTCTACCCTGTAGTGCTGGGATCAAAGGCGTGGGCCATCACCACCCAGCTCATCTTAAGAATTTAAGAGTAGTAATGAAAATAGAAAATGTGCTTAAAAGAGAGAAAAGTAAGTAAGGGTGAGGACAATGATCAACCAATACCAATTATTATGTCAGAAGACAAAGAAATATAGTTAGCCACTTCACAATGATGATGTATTCTGGCCATCCTTTAGCCCCTTTTCTTAAGTTTTCTTTGGGCCACCAGTTCAAAAAATTGACACAGACTTATTATGAAAGTTTGGCCTTAGCTTAGGCTGGTTCCTAGCTAGCTCTTATATCATACATTCTTTTACGTGGCTAAGTTACCTTTACTCTGTATTGCCCATCCTGCTTCCTCTCCATCCTGCGGCTACTCTGCCTTTCCCCCTCTCCACGTCCTCTCTATCCACATAAGTCCCACCTAACCTCTTCCTGCTTAGCTATTTGCTGTTCAACTCTTTAGTCTTTATTAAGTCAATCACAGTGACACATCTTCCCACAGTATAAAGGAATGTTCTGAAACACCTCTCCTTTCCGTTGTAGGGCTCAGAATTGAACTCAAGGCTTTTTATGTCAGGCTGGCATTCGAGTACCACACTTGGCAACCCTTCTTTTGTTTGTTTTTTGTTATTGTTCTTTTGACACAGGGTCTTACCAATTTGCCCAGGCTGGCCTTGAACTTGCAATCAAGTCCAGCCTGACTTTAAGCTTGCCCGGCATCCCGAGTAACTAGGTTTACAGGCTGATACTGCCTCTTCATCTCACCCCAGAACATCTACTTAAGCTCAAATTGAAGTTCTGGATGGGTGAGCTGCTATGGAGAGGTGGAGAGGTGCTACAAGCTTTCATATTCACCTGTGAAAAAAAAGTTACAGATATAAGGGTAAAACTTGATGTCTGGGAGACAGCTAACGCTGCAGCCAAGGGCCACTAGTGGCTTTTGAGCACTCTCAGATATACTGCAAGTGTAAACTATACCCTGCATTTCCATAAAAGCGACGTAAAATAATCTCACTAACAGCTGTGTAGCTATGATATTTTGGATGCATCATTTTAAATAAAACTTACTATGTACTTCAAGAAAGAAATAATTCTTCTGGGCATAACCCAAATAGAAGGGCCCAACATTCTGGATTATGTAGAAGATGCAGCAAAGGCCAACACTGGACCAGGGAATGGAGATCAACAGACCAATTAGGCAACTCTCTACTGTTGGGAAACTCTTGGGGGGCTCTTGAAGGCCCCCATGTCAAATAAGGTCTAGTCATTCTCAGTGTATGACAACCCTCCCCAGAACAATTAGGAAATCCAGTGCCTTTTGTAAAAAAAATCATGCTGCTATGAGTGGTAGAATAGCTTTGGAGGATGAACCAAAAATTCATGGGGGAAACAACGTATATTGGTAGACCTCTATAAATGACCAAAGACCCAAACTGAATACTTGAAGATTACTGGACACAGGGGTGGATGCCATCATTACAACACCAGAATGTTGGCATTCAAATCGAAGATTCGCAGTTACAATGTCCCAGACACATCCAGACTGAAGGGAAATGGATTTCACTTTTCTAAGAAAAAGGGCGAAATCTAAGTTGTCTTTCAGGATGAACTCAGGAATTTCTCACTACCTGAGGAAATTAGTCAAATCCAGCAAGGTGATGCTGAAGATCGTAGGGAAAAATAGGAATTTTGAGAAGTGCCCCCATTTCATCTTAAGGAGATTTTTTTGCATTTATGAAGGTAAGTATGGAACACCCAAAATGCACCTCACATGTGCAAAACATCCTCAGAACCCTGCTGGAGATCTGAACAATGTCCTGAGAAATATAGTGTCCCCAAGCAGAGAGTTCAGAAAGATATTTACAATTTTCCAAATGAGAAACCAGACATGTGGAAACACATCTTGATTTAGGTAAGACCAACCTGAACAGATCAGGTTTCCAAGAATTCAGATGTCCCTACAAAATCCAAACCAAAGACCCAGAGGTACATGGAAAATAGTCACTACATTTCTGGAGACTGGAGACTTTTCCAAGAAGGTGAAATATCACTGAAAGCCTAAGAAGTCTTCCATGAATGGACATTACCAAGACTTGAGGCCAAGTATAAAGCATGAACATTGCTGGAAACAGGCTAAAGTGCAGCTAGTTCAGAGGCTTGGACCTCTGCCAAGAGATCTCAGAACTATGCTTCAAAAATAAGCAAAGGAGAGCATCAGGCATTCTTCCACTGCCACACTGAAGACAGGCATGAAAGAGGCAGCAGTTTGAGGTATGGTGAAGAGGACCTACATGGATCAGTCCTTTCAGCCTGAGCCTGAGCTCCGGTGTATATGAAGTTCAGGAGGAGCTCCCCATCCACTCCAGCCGCTGGCAAAGAGAAGTCTGCTGAAAGATGAAGCTCTGGTTATATCTGCTCTGAAGAAAGTACCCATGGAACTCTTCCCAACACTGTTCAAG